>NC_056704.1:26505617-26608117 GCF_018831695.1 Puntigrus tetrazona
CATCTCAATAGCTTACTTATAGTTGTCACATCAAGCAAAAGCAGAAGAAAGCATTTTAACATTGAAAATGAACATTTGTGCATGCAGCATGTGCAAGTAAGAAGCCATGTGCTTTCGAAAGCTCATGACTTAACTCTTCCTTTTCGATACCTGTGATACAAACGTGATCTGAACTGCTACAACAAGAGACATCGAATCACATTAGCGACAAATACCTGCTCTGGTTAGTGTCAGGCAGTCGTAATTACAGCTGGATGTCCCAGGGTTCGGCTGCTATCCACAAGGCTCTTTTTCTTCATAATGTGATGCTGTTTGTGGTGTTATTGCTTCATAATTGCAGGTGATTACCAAAATATTTTTCTCCATAAAGGGTCTGTGACTTTGTTCCTGGTTACCACACCGACACACAGAAAGAAAGAGGGAGAGAGGGAGGCAGCACAAAAATAGCAGGAAGTAGAGAGGGCAGGCCAGAAAAAAAAATCATCAAGTAACGTGACAAGTTCATCTGAGGATAGTGAGGGAGGGGTGGAGGAAGTGTTTTCATTTTTTTTCGTCTATCACTCCACCCACCACCTTACTGCTTTTTTTTTCCTTACTCTGTTTTCTCTTTGTACAGTGTTCAGGGCAGTTTTCATTTACAATAGTTTCTAAAAGAATTACGGTTCTCGGTCGCTGGCTGCGTTAATGAAGTAACCGAACGTGGTTAGGCCAAACAAAACGTGAGGTGCTTCGGAATGGAAATGAAGTGTGTATTCAAAGTGCCATAAATAATCTCCAAATGCGTTTTTAGTTCAATCGTCGATGGGAGAAAGACGCATGAAGTGTATTTTAATATTATTTGTGTTATTTTTTTTGTCGTTTACACAAGTATAGTGATTAAACCTATTTTTGTTCTGAAAATTCTGAAAACACACACACACACACACACACACACACACACACATATATATATATATATATATATATATATATATATATATATAGGTTTTTATTAAAATCTATATTTTGAATTACACTACAGGATTTAAATTTAATTTGCATACACACACATTTCCAAAAGTATTGCATTTATCTGATCCAAATTACACTTTAATAATACATATATTGAAAAATATATATAATTAATATTATATCTAATATAATTTAGGGGTCTCGTTCTTGACTTTTTACAGTAGGTTTTTCAATGTGGTCTCAATCGTCATATCTAACGCTCAGTTCCTCCAAACATGTAAGGCTGGAGGAAGAGAAGATTTGTATGTGGTCTACCGCTAACAGTCAACCATCTTTTTGCAGCACTTTTAGTGGGATTGTAGTTTTAATTTTCGTCTCCTGGCAGAGTTTGGCAGGTAAAGCGCTTCTCTTTGTATTGAAGGCCTCAGACGTGTAACTTAGCACAAAAGAGTGTATTTACCCTCCGCCGTACTGTAAATAGCAAACCGCATATTTGTATAGCCTCTAAAAACATTTTTTTTAAAGCTATTATGCAAACGGCTTGTATAAAAAGCAACAGTGGTCATGCACTGTCGCAAGGCAAACAAAACCAAGCACAGTCACTCGCAACTATTACTTTTGCTCAAACACATTTGGAGCTTATAAACAATATTTGTTTTTTTTATGAGAAGAAACGTCTCATCGGGACAGAAGTGAAACGCGCTTTATCATGGCGGCGGCAGATAAACGACATGTGCTGGAGGAAGACGAGGATGAGGGGCAGCGAAAGTCAGAGCAAAAACTGCGTTACTGCAACACAAGAAAGTTAAAAAATGAAAAGAACGGAAATCAAATGCTGGAAGTACCTGAGCGAGAGCTGTTCGCGGGACGTCGCGGGAGACTCCGGATGGGCATGAAAAGTACGGCTGCGCTGTATGGCGACCAGAAAAAAAAGACAGCAGGGAGGAAAAACGAAGAGGAGAGAACGTTTCCACGTCGCTCGCAAGACAAGGGGAAAAGCAGAGAGAGAGGTGTGCGAGTGAACAGCCCTTCTCACACGAACCCCTGCCAGCACTGAGCAGATTCAGCTATGCCCTCCTATTCGCCTGCCCACTTTAGCCCCGCTGCCAAGAGAGAGAGGTCACAACAGCACGGGAAAGGAAAAGAAAACAAGGCGGCAACTCTTGCGACCACCTTGCGGCTCGCTCTTTGGCTTCGTCTGTTGTTGTTGGGTCAGCAGCCAGTCCACCATGTTTAATACCTCTATGGGTGTTGGCACGGAATGCTAAACACCGTCACCTGGCTCAGGCCCGGAGGTGAGGAGTGGAACTTGGTCAGAAACCAAGCGAAATAAGCAAATCTCAACCTATCCCTCAGGAGCCTGGCGTCGCTTGAAGCTGCGAGAGAAAATGTTGATATCAGGCGCATGTACTTACTTAATCACGATCTGACACGCGTCCCAATATAAAGAGTTAAGGCTCCCGAACGAGTCTTTTGTCAGGCTTTGGCATCTGTCCCAGGTACAAGCCTTTCGATTCCTGTTTTACAGAAGTCATTCGCAGCATCTTTAGCTGTCCTCCAGTTGCCTGCATGTTGCATGCAATGTACGTTGATGTTTATCCGTGGGCATTCGACTTTTGTCCGTGGCTTTGCTGCGAGCGTGCTCAAATTGAATTAATAGTCGGGGTCCTGAAAGCAAGTAACGCGTTCGTCAGCTTTCCCAGGTGAAACTAATTCAAGCTCCTTTTTTTTTCCAGAAAACTTCCTTTTCAAAGAGTTCCTTGCTGTGCTGAAGCAGGAGGGTAGAGTGAGAAATTTAAACCCGAGGCGCCAGGACAAAGAGCGCGAGACAGCGACTTGTCACAGCACTTGTGGTGAAAGTTTGTGGTAACGCTCTACTATATCCTGCTCAGCTGTGGAGAAAACGCGACAGCCAGACCAGTGCAATAATCCAGCATCACCCTGCCAAAAAGTATGCCGTCCCTCTCCTGACGGCGCAGAGATGGTGTCAGAAAGAGAGAGAAAGAGTTGCAATCGTCTTGTCTTCCTCTCCTTTCAGGCATTGTCATGGGCAGCACAGTGTGTGACGTCAGCGCCCCCCTTTCGTCCTTTTGTTATTTGTCCATTTACTTCTCAAAGTGCTGTCCTCTTGTCGCATTTTCTCTCACTTTTGCTCTGTAAACTCTCTGGAGGGAAAGAAAGAACAGTTTCTTGATGCCCGACTTGTAGAGAGAGCGAAAGAAAGAGAGGGTCACGGATATAAATAAAGCACAAGAGCGCAAGTGAATAGAGAAAGAGAAGCTGCCCTTACAAATCTCTCAGTCTGTCTTCCTGCCTTCCGACCGGAGCTCTTGTAAAACTTTCAGCTGTGGCGTCCAGGGCCGGCCTCCATTGGCACTGGTTCAAGAAGAGAGCTGGCTGCGTCTAAAGCTCCCGCTGACTGTCTCGGAGGAAGACGAGCTCACAGAGAGAGAGAGAGAGAGAGAGAGAGAAAGAAAGGGGTCGGGCTGGTACCCATGAGGAGGGTGTCGGAGCGGACAGTAGGTCAGGGTAAGGGGGGGCGGCAGAGGTGGCACAAGTGCCAACGGCAGCTGCTCTGGGAGTTCAGACAGGGAGCATGAACCAGAGCAGAAAGAGGACACTCTACATCCCAAAGTTCTCCATTACCGAGGATGCTCTGCGCTCTTCAAAATAAATGCTGCAGAAGGGGGGGTTCAGAGAAGAACCATTTCTGGTTCCCCAAAGAACGAGATGTTTTTAAAATATGCAGTGGTAAATTTGCGTGAATGTCAAAGGCTCATCACTGGACTGTCAGTGCCAATAAAGCAGCTTTCTTTGTAAGACTGCAAGACACTCTTCTGTGCACCTTCTGCAAAGTGACATTGTGACCATACTTCATGGAAAAACTCTTTATTCTGTACTATAGCTCTTTTAGAAGGCACCGTTTTGAATGCTTGCAATTATAGCGTAACGATATTTTTAATTAGAACAGCAAAGTTAATCAAGACAGAGACTGAATGTTGGCTTGACAAAGACTCAAATATAAGTGAATAGATAGATAGGTAGAGAGATAGCAAACATGTTCTAGATCATATGACATGCATTATGTTTGTGGTAAGATTTTAGTAATGTTTCCTTGAACAGAAAGTTCAGGAAGCAGCATTCATTTGACTGCTTGTCATAGAATTTTTGTATTATTATTATTTTAGAGCTTTAATCCACCTTTAACAACTCAGAGTTACCTGTGACCTCATCTGACAGTGGTCTAGATGGCAAATTGGCTCTGATAGACAGATAGTCCTGCCTTTTTCTGGGAGACCTCACCAAATGGCCCCAACTGCCTTAATGACACATAATGGCTGGAGCTGAAGGACGGCTGCTGGGGAACGTCCTAGGCGCATTACTCGAGCGCTGGGGGGGCGCTGCAGGGTCTAATAGTCTCTTCGGCGCCAGCAGCTGAAGGACGTGTCCTCTCCCACAGGAGCTATTACCCTGAGTCCCTCCACACTGATGTCATCCTGTGTAACGCAACGCTGAAGCTGCGGAGAGAACCGAAGTTCTGTTCACTTCCCCCATCTGTATGCAGTGACATTCATGTGAAATAAGGACACAATGAACGCCACTTGCTTTAAGCAATACCGTCAGAAGCTTGTCACCTGCTTTGGAAGTGTATGATTGGGCAGGCTTGGTGACTTTCAGTGCAGTCCTTGCACATTTCTCATTTGCACATTAAATTAACTGAGAAAAAGAAGTTTACTGGACTTTTCAGATGGGGTTTCTGTGGGATTACATTGTTTTGCATAAGAGCTAATTGTGCTGGAGCATAATGTTTTATACGTGTTATGATAGATACGTAGATAGATTACATTAAGGGCATTGCTAGGTTATTCTGGGGTATGGTATGGGGTTGCCAGGATTATTTGCATTTGCTAGGTTGTTGATGTGGTGTGCTAGTATGTTCTGGGAAATAACTAGGTTGTTTCGAGGGTTGATGAGTGGTTATTAGGGTGTTCTGTGTTTCTATGGGTTGTTGGATAGTTGATAGGATGGTATGAGGGTTGCTAGGTGATTGGTAAGGGTTGTTAAGTGGTTGCTCATGTGTTCTAGGCATTGCTCTGTGGTTGTTTTTCTGATTGATAGGATATATTGGGGTTCCTAGATGGTTGCTATTGTGTTCTAGGCATTACTCTGTGGTGGCTAGGGTTACTTTGGGGGTTGTTGGGTGGTTGATAGGCATTACTCTGGGGTTGATAAAGTGTTGTAGTGATTACTGGGTTGTTGTGAATGTGTTCTAGAGTGTTTTGGCATTGCCAGGTGGTTGCTAGGATGTTTTTTCTAGGGTGTTTATGCATTTCTTGATGGTTCTTATGACGTTCTGGGTGTTGCTAGATGGTTGAAGGGGGTTGTTAGGAGGTTTCGTACTTTCTCAAAATTATCTTTGCTAAATTAAATCTGATCATTCAGTCCAGTTCTAAAACACCCCTGCTGAGTAAGCTGAATGAATTTGGGTACTGTTATTATTTGTTGTAAATCTAGTTTTCAAGTAGACTTAAGACACTACATATACATGTGCCTTATATGCATTATTCATCATCACGAGCAGAAGAAATGGCACCTGAAAGAGTCTAATATCCACTTTTACAATCTTGTATTACAGATCATGTTTCCAGTTTTCTTTTGGGTGCGAAGTTCCCGAGGGCATTATCACATGATCTTTAAGAATCGTTCAGGTTAATCAGCCCCTGCCAAAACCGTACAAGTTTTGAGTTAACCGTTCATTGACCAGCTGGGTACAATTTGGCGTAGTTATCGCATTGCACAACAGGGACCGAGCGAAAGAAACATGTTGAAAGATCAGACACTACAACGTCAAAAGCTGATACATTTTTCTGTAAACATGCAAATGGTAAGTGCTTATTTATAAAACTATAAACTATTGGTTCTAAATTGCACTTTTTATGCTTTTAGGTTGTTACATTGCTTCTGATCATTTTTTCCCCAGAAAATGTTTTTTTTTCTATGGCATTACTGTAATAGTGCTGACATTTTCTTGTAAATGAGCACGGAAAAAAAAGTTTTGCAAAGACAGACAAAGACTATACCAACCTCTCAACAGAATGGTAAAAAAAATCAAGAAAAGATCATTTTGAAATCTTGACTTCTCAAGCTTTTTAGTGCAATCACATGGGAATGCCATTGGATCACTTTTGTCAATAAGCTTACTGTAGCCAAGGTCAAAATATTCACAGAGAAATCTGATCTTAGATCAGTTCTATGATGCGGTTTCAGTGGATGGACTTTGGTGGGGCACAGCAGAACATCTGGGGCATCTATGGTAAAGTGGCATGATTTAGTCACATCAGTATCTGTCAAACGCATATTTATGGTAAAAGATCTAAAGAAATCCATAACTCTGAGCACCTTTGCAACCACATAGCAACACACTGGTGTTCCTTAGCAATGGCCTTGCAACACCCTGGCAACCACCAAAAAACAAAACACTTTACACCACTCAGAACATCCTAGAAACTGCATAGTAAAAAATTTTTCCAAGTTGCAACTTTCTAATAACTACTGTTACCTTTGCACTGATAAAGGAGCAAATGTTCAGAACACCATATGAACTTCATAGCAACACACTAGAATAACTTAGATTACCTAATGCATATCAATACCTTGGTAACCACTCAAAACATTTGCTAGGAACTTTGCGATACCTGGGAAACCAGCAAAAATCTAAGGTAACCCCCCAGCAACTTATTAAAATCCCCCAGAACACTTCAAACAATTCAGAGCAACATGCTAAAAACCACTCAGACTGCATAACAGCACCCTGGAAACCACCCAGAACTGATAGTAACGTAAAAAAAAAACACTCAACCCAGAGCACGATCTCGTAACTGATAGTGACATTTAAAAACCACTCAAATCTAAGCAGCTGCGTAGCAACAACCTGACAATCACCCAAAGCATCCTAGTAATTGATAGTAACATGTTTAAAAACACTCAGATCTTAGAAGCTGCATATGAACACTTTGGCAACCACCCTGAGCATCCTAGTAACTGATACTACCATTTTAAAAATCATTTAGATGCATAGTAATGCCATGGAAACCACTGAGAACACCATAGTAACTTCAGAACAGCATACCACTCAAACCGTAAAAGCTGCATAGCAACACCTTGGCAACCATCCTGAGCATGCTAGTAACTGATAGTAAAACACACACACACACACACACACACGCATATATATATATATAACCACTCAACACAGAGCGCACCCTAGTAATTGATAGTGATGTTTAAAAAACACTAAAATCTTAGAAGCTGCATAGCAACACCCTGACAACCACCCAGAACACTTGATTCATGGATCATAGTAAAAGACCAAGACAGGATTCGCACAGGCAAGCACTACTATAGCTTAAAATGGAGTTTCCTTCCTATACTGTTATTCAGCCTTCTGCCAGAGGCCGTTGCATCATGGGAAAACTCATATTCTGTGAAAGGAGGTCAGCAGGACACTTTCAGACTGTATTTTCCTCAGTGTGCTCATCTGCTGCTGGATCCAGCATTTGTTTTACAGTGAGGCAGTATCCTGTTGCCTTTGTTTAGTTTGAGTTTAACGCACACACACACACACACACACACGTGTCCCTCAGGAGCGTATGCACTCTTCTGACCCACATCTCCATGGGTTGTCCTCATTGTTTGTGATTGTGAGTGTGAGTAATAAAGCCGCTGGAGCGAGGTCACGTCCTTAAGTAGCCGCTCTTCTGCTTCTGCATTATTTCCGTGTAATAAATATCATATATAGCTTAAGATAATACACATTTATACTTAAGGCCATCAGTTATTGTTAGTCTGTATGTAAATATTAAACAAAAGATTATGTATTTTAACCTCGAGAGGTTTAAGAGGAGCGTTTCCGTTCTACAGTTTAATTTGTTATAAACTGGTGATCTGGAGAATACTGTACAGTTGCGTCATAAAAACTGCGCTGTCCCTTTAAGATCTTGAGCTCCACCTCTGAACCTCCTTAAGTTCACTGGCCCTCTGAGGGCATGATCTGTAAACTGGAGGAAGGCGGAAACAGCGCCATCTTGCCACCAGATGAAGCACTGCAGCACAAACCTTCAATCGTTTCACCACAGAACATGATCTTAAGCCAGTTTCCACATTTAATTTATTGCATTTAACTATATCGCCATCTAGTGTCAGGATAGGACATGTTTTTTCAATATGAAAAGCAAATAATGAAAATATAAATTAATAGATTTCATTTGCTAGCCTAGTATCAGGACAGAATTATTGCTATAGTTTTATTAATAATAATAATAATAATAATTTTATATTTTAGTTTTAAGATCTAATAATTTTGTAGTGTATTTCTGCTGTTTTATATGTATAGTTTCTCCTATTTTCTCCTTTTAGTTTTTGTAGTATATGAAAAACTTATCGAACTACAGTTAACTATAATGACCCTAATATTGCAATAATGTAAGCTAATTTAATACCTCTATAAAACTGGTAATACAGACACACACACATATATATATGTGTGTGTGTGTGTGTGTGTGTGTCACCCATTTTATACAGTAATTAACTAGCTTGCTTTATTGCCAAAAAAGTATATTCATCTAAATAAATATTATTAATAAGGATAGAAAATATTAATCGTACAATGAAAGGAAATGTTTTTCCATGTTGCATCCAAACTTGTTAATGTTAATGTGAAATGTTAACATTAAAATTAATAATAATAATAATAACAAATAATGCTGCCTAGGTCTAAATGCTGCAATTAATTCAAGGCATGCATTTTCTACATTATATTGTTAAAACTGTGTCTGGAATGATGCACCACCTTTACTTACATGTAGGTGGTGCAATGTTACCATTATATTCTTAACACAATATATTCCTCTTCAGTGACGCTGAGTATAAAAACGAGCCGGTCAGTTCAGTCACACAGTGGAAATAATAAACAACTACATTACATAATTAACCCTCATAGCACCTATTTTGTAATAATAATAATTGTGATATATGTCAGATGTCTGTCACAAAAATAATATGAATAATTCGCATTCGTATATGCAGGACAATAAGACTTATTATCACGCATTTTGATTCTAATTTTGTGTTAAAAAGTGTTGGGTTTTAATAGTGTTTACGAATAAGAGGTACTTATTTTGAGTTTTGAATGCATTTGACATTCTTTTGTCAATGGTCGATCAGTCAGAGGCCTTCGTGACCTGCTTTTGCACAGGCCAAGTAGAGCTAAACCAATAAGAAGAGAAAAAGCTCTAGTGTTCAGCCCAGAGATAAGCTCCACATCCTGCAGGCTGCTTCAGTTCCAGGCGCTTTTACTCCCTCGTGACGAACAGATACCGTCTGCTGCAGCTTGAGGAGCTGGAGACCGCTGTCAAAGCGCACGGCTCAGGCCACAGAAATGATTTACATTACAGTGTCTTCATGCAAAATCAAATCTTTGTTGGATGTGTCAGCGGGGGGAGTGTCAAAACACACATTCAGCAGTGGCTCATCCAACTAAATTTAAACGTGACACCCATCAAGGCAGCAGCAGCAGTGAGATTTCAATTCATCGGTGATGTGCATCAGGTATAATGGTAAGAAATCTCAGTATTTACATTAATTGGACAAATGTGTATTAATGTGATGACTGGATCTGTGTGTTGACACATTATGCGTGACGTTGAGGAGTAGAGCTCACCTGCAAAATTCGATAAAGTACATAATAAAAGCTAACGAGTAAATTATATAATAAAATAATAATTAAAAAAAATGGACGAGCAAACAAATAGTAAATAAGACTCAATAAATAGAATTAAAATACATAATGCAATTGAATAAAATAAATAATAGAAGTAATAAATAAGAATTAAATAATTAAGTAATAATAAATAGAAATAAAATGAATGAATAAATACAACTGTAAATAAAAAAAAAAAAATAAATGAACAAAGAATAAAATAAAATGATATATAAATTAAATATATAATATATAAAATGAATTAACTTAAATATAATCCAATAATAAATAAATGTACATTTTATAAAGGAACAAACAAGCTAAATAAATCAAAGTAAAATAATGAAAACAAATGAACAAACTATGAAATAAGATTAACCCTATATAAATAAAATGCGTAATATGTAAATAACAAATAAATACAATAAAAATGCAATGAATGAATGAAAATGTTCCGCTGGACAGACAGAATATATCTACTTGAATTATGCATCTCATCATCATTAAGTATACTGGCCTGATCTAATTGTGTCTATAAATCATAGATCATCATTTTGACAGGAATTATTGAATTCTGACACGATACCTGTTTTTAAGCATGCAATATCAAGCATCTAAATGAGAAAGATTGACTTTATAAAGGTAACTTTTAATTAAACTTGAGAGGTTCTACTAGTAAAGGCAAAAGTAATCAATTTCAACCTGCATAAAATTTCCCCCTAATATATAAAGTTTAGTCTAAAATCACTAAGTTGACGTCCATTTGTAAATTAGCCATCTATCGTATTATTTCTTCTTCAGGCCGGTGCTGACAGATGGGTCAGGGGGAAAATCCTCTTAGCAACTTTCTGCTGATGGAGCTTCATTGAGCAAAGCTGCACACTTTCTCATTACTAGCTTAGCATCACCTCACTGAGGCCTCGCTCGCTTTCCTTCAACTCTACTGGAGACAGTTTGAAGATAAAGGACATGTCTGCCGAAAAAGTGAGTTTGCTTTGACCGCTTAAAGCACGTTTTAGTATGACCGTTAGCCTTCTACCATCCTAAAAATGTTGATTCGCTGAAGCACGCGGAGATCGAATCATTTAGCATCTTCTGTTTTAATCCAGATCTGTCATCGGAATGGATTTAACGGCGGTTAATATGTTTAACATCGATAATTAAAAAGCATCCCGCGCACGCTGTCATTAGCATGTTGGTTAATTTGTCTAATTAGTGAGTTACAGCGAGCTCACGCCTAGTTTTACAGGAAAGTTCAGTGATGCTGTAGTGAATAATTGCAAAGCTTGTTACAGACACGTGCATTTGACTGAATCAAGCACTTCCAGCCATGCATTTCAATATTACCCTATCACCTTGCTTGCGATGAGGAATGCTTAATGGCTGTAAAATATTTAGGTTTTATATCTGCATAAACTAAATAATTACTGTTGGTGTTGTGACTAATAGGAAATATTTGGCATTGAAGATTGATATCATATTATGTGGCGATATTGTCACTTGAGTTCATTTAGACCGCACAAATACTTTCATTTCTAACTTTAAGAAAATTATTTCAACACTGTATTTTAGTTTTTTGCCGTCAGTTGAATGGAAACATGGCTGAATTAGGGTTTTTGTTTTCCTCCACACCTCATGACAGGGATTGACTAAGGTGACGGTATTAATAGTCTTATTCTGGCTGCGTCTTAAGTGGATCACACACACTTACACGCTCGTACACACACACACACACACACACGTTCAGACACACAGTCAGTACAGAGTGTCTCTTGTATATATATATATATATATATATATATATATATATATATATATATATATATATATATATATGAGGGTGAAAAGGTGTGTGGAAATACAGTCCACTTGGAAGAATAATGGATGGATATGAGATTTTTCCATTGCTGACTCCTGCGGCTTAATCACTTACGAACCGGACGTGTTGTGTAACGTGATTACTGCTGTTATATGAAAAGAGAGATCACGCGATCTTGTGCATCAAAATGGTTATACATCTTCATTGTGTTTTCATTATTTTAGTTTTTGACCAAAACACATTCAAGTTACGGTTAATAATAAGCTTTGATTTGAGGCTATTCTCATCAAGTATGCTCCTCCCCCTTTGGTATGCTCCTCCCCCTTTTTTCATGGGGCCATAAGTTGACTCAAAAGCTGTTTCATGAACGGATGTGGGCTATTCCTTCGTTATTTGAAACTTGAAAGAAGACTCCGCTTTTTTTTTTATCTATTCAGACAATCTCCTGGTCTGGCCATATCACGTTTAGCATAGCTTAGCATAGTTCATTGAATCCAATTAGACCAGTAGCATCGTGTTCAAAAATAATACGTTTAGATATTTTTCCTATTTAAGACTTGACTCATCTGTAGTTATATTGTGTACTAAGACCAGCGGAGAATGAAAAGTGCCGGTTTTCTAGGCCGATATGATTAGGAACTATCTTCTCATTCCCGCGATATCACGCAGCGCCTGTGGAAAATAGTACCCAGCTTGCAAGACACACTCCCTCTGTGTGATATCACTGCGCTGATTATTACGCCGGAATGAGAATATAGTTCCTAATCATATCGGCCTAGAAAATCACAATTTTTCATGTTCCGCCGATCTTAGTACACAATATAACTACAGAAGAGTCAAGTTTTAAAATAGGAAAACGTTTTTGAACGTGATGCTACCGGTCTAATTGGATTCAATGATCTGTGCTAAGCTATGCTAAAAGTGATATGGCCAGACCCAGAGATCGGCTGAATAGCTAGTTTTTCTACACGGTAAAGAAAAACCCTTTCGCAACATCCGGCCGAGAAAAGGACACTCTCCAGGAGCCGGACAGGTCTACAATCCAGAGAAGACTTCACCAGAGCAAATAAACAGGCTTCACCTGCAAGCTGCAAACAATGCCAGATTAGCCAAAAAACATCGAAAGAAAGCCAGGCAATTTTTGGACGACTCAAATTAAGATTAAGACCTGTACTAGAATAATAGAAAAAAAGAAAGCTTGGGAAAGCTCTTTATCCAAAGCATTCAACATCATCGTAATGACACGAGTCGATTGGGCGGCGCTTCATAGTACAACTTAGGGCTGCACAATTCATCGAATTTCTAATCGATTAGGATTTTTGTCATAACCGTGCAGCCCTAGTACAAATGGACAGTGGCTCAAAACATACAGCAAAAGCAACCCAGGAGTTTTACAAGGTAAAAAAAGGTATTCTGCAGTCAGGCTCCTGATCTCAAGTCGACTGAAGATGCATTTCACTTGCTAAAGACAAAACTGACAGCAGAAAGAGAAACAAACAACAAAACAAGTGAAGTCAGCTGCACTGAAAGCTTGGAAAAACCAGCCTGCAGACGATTCTCAACAAAATACTAGAAATGAACACTTTATTTATTATTACAGCTATTTGTCCAATTACACTTGAGCATATAAAATGTGGTTACTGTGTATGAAAATGGTTACATTTGTTGCATTTTGTTTGACCCCTTTAATTAAATTATGGAATTATGAGCCAAAATTATGAAGATTTTATCAGTATCCAAAAATATGGGCCTTGAGTGTGTGTGTCTGTGTGTCTGTGTGTGTGTGTTTACATCTGTTTGTGTGCAGTTTTGTGCTTCGAATGTTTACAGAATATTTTTATGTATTTCCATTTTCTGTATATATAACCATAACATAAAAAAAAAAAAAAAAAATATATATATATATATATATATATATATATATATATATATATATATATATATATATATATATTTATTTTAAATTATTTATTTCTTATTTATTCATTCTATTTATTATAATTATTATTATATTATTAAATAATAAATAGAATGTGTGTGTTTCAAACAAAAAAATATAAAAAAGCTTATTGAGTTATATTCAAAGAGATCATTTTTTTTTGTTCGTTGCCTTCACTTGCATCCTTACCGGTGAGTAATCTAACTTTCTAGCTTTGATTACCTCTAATAACAGCTGATTGTCCAATATGCCTTTTGCAATGATGTGATCTCTAACCGCACACATCAGAATATTGCAGAAGACCAAAAAGAAGAAGCCCGAGTCGACTCCAGCAGAGACCAACGGCTCCGAGGCCAAACCCAAAAAGACCAAGAGCAAGAAGAGCGCGGATCTGTCGGCGGAGAGCAGCCCGGCCACTCAGAGTACGACTGAGTTCATGTCCTGATGTTACATCACTGCGCTCCTGTCAGTCTGTTTACACCACTCTCACAAACCTCCCTCGCAGATGGAGAGAAGATGAAGAAGAAGAAACTGGAGAAGGACAAAGAATCAACAGAGAAGGAGAAGGAAGTCAAAAAGAAAGCGAAAAGTGCCCCGAAGAAGAAGAAAAGTGAGTGACCTATGGTGTTATTTTAGTGTCATTACTATATAAACATACATATTTATATCCTCTTAGTGCTGTTTATATTATATCATATTCATTTTTGCCTTTTGTAATACGCACGCGCGCACACATACGTTTTAGCTATTGTCATTTTTATTAGTTTGGGTTTTTTTATTCATACGACTGCTCTTTTATATATGCTTTATAGCTTTATTTAGTTTTGTTTTAGATGTAGTTATTTTAGTAATCGCAGTTTCAACTTATTTCATTGCAATAATATGTACTATTTATTTTATGTATAATTTTATTGTATTTCAGCTTTTTCAGTTAGCCAAACATTGTCTTTGTTAATGATAAGAATAATAATAACACCTTAATAATAATAATAATGCTAGCCTTAGTAATACCTTAGCAGTGCTATATTTATTTATTTGATATCTTGAAATGTTTGAGATATCCAAATCTCTTAAGATTTTAATATTTTGAGCTTGGTTTGGGACAAAAACCTCCAAAAGTAAGAGAATTATAGCGTAATCATAAAAAAGGCATTTTTTATGAGAAAAAATTGTTCTTCATTTTGCCTTGAGGTGTGCAAAAGAAACAACTGTGATATTTTATTTAATAGCATGATGTTTAAAAAGCAAACTATACCACGTTTTTAAAAAATATCTGAGCGCTTATATATTTTATGCAAAACAGGTTCTACAGAGGATGATGATGATGAGGAGGAGGACGAAGAGACCACTCCTCAGAAGAAGACAAAGAAAAAGACTTCGAAAGAAAGTTCTAATGGAAAGGAAAAAGAGAAGGAAAAAGACAAGAAGCCCAAATCAAAAGGTGTCGTCTGTTCACATGAACTTTATTCTACTTTAAATATGTAATGGCTTAAATAGATTCAGTAACTTGACTTATGTGTGCTTCACAAAGATGTCAAAGAGGATGTAGATAGTAAAGGAAAATCAAAAGCCAAGAAGAAGGAACCAGCCTCCATGTTTCAGATAAACGGAGACAAGCCCGAAACCAAGAGTAAAAAGAAAGGTAACGTTTTGAGAGCTCTTCTGTGTAAATGTCTGATCGGTGATTCGGTATAATAAATATGTTTGCAAATGTGGCATAAAGCGGCTGCCAAATCTGAGAGCGAAGATGAGAGCGAACCAGAAACCAAACCCAGCAAGACGAAGAAGAAGAGCAGCTCAAACCCGGCCTCTATGTTTCAGACAGGAGGGGACAAAGACAAGGACAAAAAGACAAAAAAGACTAAAAGTGAGTTCGTTATGGTATGACATAAAAATATAAAATCTTCAATGTGTATGTGTTTTTGTTATATGTTTTGTTATAATGCACACATATTGTTTTTACTATAAATTCTTCACTGAATAAGTAAATAAAGGCAACACTTTATTCTGATAGTCCACTTTAGACATTAACATTAACAGTCTATTAGAGTATTAGCAGACTGTGTGCTTATCATCTTCTTTATAGGATTTTATTTCGATGGCTCCACGACATTCTGGCTATGAGAAACTTTGCAAGATTCAGTTAACTTAACAGTCTACACTCTCGAGAGCTAGTAGACGTTTGCAGTTGCAAAATAATGAGAATTAGCTGACATGCTGTTACAAAGCTACCTGTGGACTCTCAACATAAAGTGTAACCGAAATGAATGAATAAAAGAGTATCCGCACTGCATTTTCTGAATAGCAATAAAGAATGTATTCAAGGGAGCAAATAGAGGGTTGTAGTGTGCCATAGTTGTTTCCATAAAATGTCTAATTTGATTGTTTCTCATCCTCAGGTCCTGCTAAAGCAGAAGAGACCGAAGACTCTGATTCGGAAGTGACGCAGAAAAAGAAAAAGGGCAAAGGGAAAAAAGGCAAAAAGGTGAATTCACTTCATCCTCATTCAGGTTCTCTCTGGTAACGGCAGTGCTCATGTGGTTTTCGAGTGGTTTACTGTGATTAGCGTGGTAAGATCGCCTCTCTTGTTCCTGCGAAGGAGGAGCGGGCGCCTTCTCCACCCATCGAGTTTGACGACCTGGAGGAGTTTGTGCTTCAGCCCGCTCAGCAGGGCGTCACGGTGAGGTGTAAAGTGACCCGGGACAAGAGAGGGATGGACCGAGGCCTTTACCCAACCTACTACCTGCACCTAGACAACGAGAAGAAAGTACGCCATCTATATTTATCTGTACAGGCCTTCACAGAGAAGTCTTATACGTGGACCAAGACTGCTTTTATTTGATCAAATAGTAAAAAGAGTAATATTGTGAAATATGTTTAGAAATAACTAGTTTCTATGTGATTACAAGTTACAGGGTTAAATTTGTGATGTTGTTACGTGTTATTTTTGTGATATAAAGCTGCATGGCCACACTTTATATTCGGTGGCCTTAACTACTATGCAAAAATATGTACTTATTGTGTTCATATTGTATTTCAAATCTCTGAGGTGGGATGCGGGTAAGGTTAGGGACAGGTTTGGTGGTATGGGTAGGTTTAAGGGTGATTAAAGGTGTATGGGATGGGTTAGCGGTGCAATTATACATGTAGGTATCGCTTTATTTTAAAGTGTCGTAATACAGAGTAATTACCTAATTAGGTACATAGAAGAATCTATCGTACTTACATTAAATAAAATGTACTTACATATGTAACTACGTTATTGAACAGCCTGTGATTATGTAGATGTGACATGCAGCTGCTGTTACATATGTGTTACAGAGTCTGTTACACAGTTACTTATACTAAAGTACAATCTGGATACATTTTATTTTAAGTAGCATATGCCTGTGTAATATTATGTCATTTTAATATGAAATTATGTGACATCTACATGATTACATAATAATTGCAAACATGGCGAGTTCATTTTGTTTTATGTAAGTAGGACGGCGACTACTAAGCACTTACTAGGTAATTAAACACTAATATAAAATGTTGCCGTTCAGGGTATTTTATTTCAGTAGAAATCTTTTGTGACATTACTGTCACTTCTGATCATTTTAACGCATCCTGAGTGAATCAGAAAACGGCCCAGCATCTCACTATATCTATCTTACCATGTAACAAATTCTGATGTCCATCTCACATGCAGGTATTTTTGTTAGCCGGAAGGAAGAGGAAAAAGAGCACAACCTCCAACTACTTGATCTCCATTGACCCGACTGACCTCTCCAGAGGAGGGGAAAACTTCATTGGGAAGCTGAGGTAAGCGAGTGTCACTAGGAGCAAGCGTACCTTTTTACAGATCCATAACACAGCCTTTTTAATTTAAAGGGTGTCTGTCTGTATATTTCAGGTCAAACCTGATGGGAACTAAGTTCACAGTGTTTGATAATGCACTGCATCCGGACAGAGCTCTGCCGGACATGTCTAACGCTCGACAAGAATTAGCAGCTATCATCTATGTAAGGCGACATTGACTGTCATTCTGATTGAAACACTGTAATCAGCTGTTTAATGCATGTCATGTTTTACCAACATTAATTTGCATCGTTGCTTTAGGAAACAAATGTTTTGGGCATGAAAGGACCAAGGCGAATGATTATAATTATTCCTGGCATGACCAAAGACGGAGATCGAGTCCCCATACGACCACGTAATGTAAGTCAAAAACAAAATTATTGATATATATATATATATATATATATATATATATATATATACACTGTATATATATATATATATATATATATATATATATATAATACAGGACTGTATATATATATATATATATATATATATAATTATTAATTTATTCAATAGAAATATTTTTGATACATTTGCATTTATGATTTTTAATTTATTATTTGTTAAAATTACATCTGAATATTCTGCTTGTGACAGGATGAAGATGGCCTCCTAATTAGACATCAAAACAGAAATATGGAAAACTTGATAGAGCTGCGCAATAAGACGCCGGTGTGGAATGAAGATACTGCGTCACACGTGTTAAACTTCAATGGCAGAGTCACACAGGCCTCCATCAAAAACTTTCAGATTGTGCATAACAAAGACCGTAAGTAGCTCAACCATATCTCTGTAGAGCTGTTGATATTTCTCTGAATGTTTAAAAAACTCATATTTGACTGCTTCTCATTTTGCGTTACGCAAAACAAACACAACTGCAAATTATTTAAATGTGTTTTGGTTTGTATATTACATTTTAATTTGTTTATGAAATGTACGGTACAGTTAACGTCGACGTTTCCAGTGTAACAAAAGTGGCAGAAATAATATTGGCTGCTATTTTAATCTCTCTTTTGATTGCTAATTGTAAACATTTGTGCACAAAAATGAATTAAAGCTGCAAAATGATCATATTTGTAGATACTGTTTCACATACTGTTCACTATTCAAAGCGTAATCGTGCAGTATGCACTACATTTGTTGAAAAATACATGCAAAATGTACATTTATAAGTCACTGCATGACCTTTTTTGTGCTACATTTCAGAGGACTACATTGTGATGCAGTTCGGCCGAGTAGCGGACGATGCCTTCACTCTGGACTTCAGGTATCCTCTGTGCGCCGTACAAGCCTTTGCCATCGCTCTCTCCAGCTTTGACGGCAAAATCGCCTGCGAGTAAAAGCGCCGAGACGTCCTGTTGTTGTCTTTCTGTGATTTCGTCACACGCTGCAAACGGGATGCGTTCTCGCTCGGCATCAGCTCAATCCACAACGAGAGCGGAGCCCATAAATCTGTAAAATAAAGCCACCGTTGCTCGTGGGGTTGCTCGATTTTCCATGCTACAGATAGATCGGCTGGTGACACCCGCTTGGGCTAAAGTCAAGTGATGGGTGTAGAGTTGGTGAACTGAGAAGTGCATTGAGATGTTTGATTTGAGAGTTTGACCCCCGGCGGTAAGGAGGTCACGATAAACGTGGCACGTGTTTGAAAAGGGAAAGAGAGAGAATGGATTGTGGTTTAGTTTTAGGTTGTGCCTACAGCGCAATTAGGAAAAAATGTGTTTTAACATTGTCTGCTTCATTTTAGCGAATCGGGTTAAAAACTTGGTTATCTTTTACTAATAAGACGAATTGAAAAAACACTTTTTTTGTAGGAATACTTCACCCAAATTTGCTGAAAATGAACTCGGCCAACCAAGACGCAGATGAGATCGTTTCTTGGAGAAATGTAGCATTAAATCGTTCGCTCACCAATGGACGCTCTGCGGTGAATGGGTGCCGTCGGAATGAGAGTCAAAACAACTGATAAAAACATTACAAATAGTCCACACCGCTCAGTTAATGTCTTGTGAAAAATGGTGTCTGTAAGAAACGATCATCATTATGTCATTCTAGCTAAACATAAATCCATAATTCATGATAACACCAGTGAAAAAATCCATCTCCTGTTGTCCTCTCCCATTAAAATGAATCAGCAAACTTCCTTAGAGCTGTTTTGTTTTTAAAACCTCTTTCCCGATTCTTTCGAGACAACTTTTCTCGCTAGAGAAAGATAGAAAACTATGGTTTGAATGGATTGGATAACTTGCGGGTTATTGTGATGTTTTGAAGAAATAAAATCATCTTGAAAATGTTTTGGGTGAACTGTTCCTTTAAAAAAACACTCTCTGTGTATTTTAGGTAGCTGTTTTGTGTAACCGTGAAGAATGCTTATCTGAAAGCAAGCAAGAAAGCTGTTGTCTGTGCAAGTGTGCCGAAAGCCCGAGATTAAGGCAAGGTCCAGATTTATCAGTAATGTTCAGATTTTTGCACATGCAGTACATCACTGACTGATGCTTGGAGTATGTCAAACATCTCAACCGCTCACGCAGTTTCTTGCTTACTCAAGCAAAGCTGATCTGGATTAATAAGTGTCATTACAGGAATAACATGAGCTATCTCCTGATGCAGATGCGAACATCCGACGTTTGGCGTTTGATTGTTTTGTTTTGCCTTGTACATGTCGTTGTAGTTTGATTATTAGTGTAACATGGGATGTATTTGATAAAAACCCATAAAAACCCACCGTTCTTCTGTTTTTACTTGATGTGAATGTAAATGTAGAAAAGGAAAATGCAATACTTTTAAATGAAATAAAAGTGTTTGTAAAAAAATGCTTCGTTTTAGGGTTTCATTTCTGGGTTTTTAATGGATATGTGAAAACGTTCATTCTTCTTGCACGTTCCTTGTATTTTGTGCTTCTCTTTGACTCTGAAATAACTTTCTTTTTCACTTGATGCCACCAAAGCGGCTTTAACGTTGAACATAGACGTTAACCAATAATACAAGAGCCGCAGATTTCTAATGACTTGAAATTCCTTTCTAAATCTGGTAAGGGGAAAAAAACAGATAAATCCATTAAATAAACTGTATAACAGAGCTCAACTCTCACTTTAGCTCTAGCTGTGATATTACACTGGGGATCTCTCTTTAAGATTTCAGCCTGAGGCCAGATGATCTGTCACAGCCTGCCGGGTTTGTTGTCCAAACTTGTAGGTTTGAGAAAAGTCGCTGTGATAGTTTCCTCGTCTTTTCCCCGTAGCTTTTAGTGACCCTTGGTGATATTTTAACTTTACCTCGCTAATCTTTATCTCACGCGTTTCAGATACGGCCTACAGACGGAGCTCTACGCCTGCAGGGATGTACGTTGAAGGAGCATACGTGCATTATGATCTTAGGCTCCGTTCCAGTGTATTACATCACTGAGTTTGACTCCCCTGAGACGCTGGTTGTGGTGAAGAGCTTTCACTCTTCACACTCATCGCTCTGGAATGTTGAATGGATTCTATTAGAATTCCTGGACGACGAAGAGGAGGATGATGATGGCCTTCTAAGGTTCTGAAAACCGTGCAGTATTTGACCTGCAAATATAATCGCTTGGTTTTACGGATAGATTTAAACACAGCGAGCAGGGTTTTAAATGAGCACTAAAAAACACATATTTTAATTTGACATAATTTCACTTTCACATTAGCAGATTTGATTCATCCATATTTATGTTAATTTTTTTTGTCTGACTATATAGTTATTGAGTAGGCTGTATAAGTATTTATCATCTATATTTTATTTCCACACATTTAAATGAGTTCTTGTTATCCTAAACTTAAAAACACACGTTCGGAAAATCCAAAATAAGTGTGTTATATACACATAAAATGACTGCTAATTAAAAGTTACTAATTATCTTATTGCAAATGTCTAATTAGGTCCGTAATGAACTTTAATAACTGTTCAAAAGTTTACAAAAATATGCAGTGATGAAGACTTTTTGTGATGTGCAATTTTAGGAACGCGCTATTCTTTTTATTTCTATTTTTGCCAAGTTTTTTGCATATCACATTAAGTAAACAGATAATCGCAGATAATCCAACTGTCAGTGAAAAACGGCATTACATTAATGCAAACGTGGTATTTATTACTCAATGTACAGTAGCTCAAGTAGCTCGCCCTACAACTTTTCCCTTTTCTTCTCCGCGGCCCAAAGGGGGCGGTCCTTTTAAGGAGTCCCCGCCCCCATCCGCGTTGATTGACGCGCAACGATGGCCCCTCCTTAAACTTTTTTTCCCTCCTTCGTTTTCCACTGAAGTGCGTGAATTTCATACCAAACCCATACTTCGCATTCCACCTTTACTGTCAAACCGGGAGAAATATTACCGAAAACAATAGAGCACCAAGATAAATATAACTTTAACGAAATAAACCTCGTCCAGTTCTATCGGTAGAGGTGTTTCCCAATAAAGGTGAGTTTTAGCTTCACTCGTTCCCTTTGTCTGATCGCGTTTTTCATGCCGCTCTAGCGAAGTTTTCAGATCTTTGTCATATTTTGCATTTTTCCTCGGAACTCCCTGCGTTGGGTGGGATGAGGGACAGAATTCCGCGTGGATACGCCGTAATTGTGCGCGTGTGAGAGCGAGGAAGGCGATATCGGCGCGATAGCCGGGAACTTTTCTGCCTTTGAATCGGACTTTTAAGTCAGAAACATTATTCCGAGTGACGCTTCCATTGTTGCGCGGAGAAGTCGGGTCGAAAATGTCACGCTCGTCCGCGCAGCCTCTCGTTCGCTCTCGTAGCCTGATTTTGCAAACGCGTGTGATTGGAAATAAAGAAAGGGGTTTTGTTGTTCCAGAGAATTGTCAGAGAGGAACGACAGGAGTGTTCGGAGAGATCGTTCGCCCCTTTTTCTACGTTATCAGGTAAGCGTGACCGCGTTTGCTTCGCTTGGTTGCTTTGCCAGATTTAATATGTACCGATTTCTGTGACTTTTCAGCGACGCGAACTTAAAGAAACACACTGTTTTTAATTTGCAAAGCAACTTCATTGCGTGCGAAATGAAAACTTATCACGCCATTTGAGTACAGTACGGTATCTACTCTAGATAAAAACACGATTTATTTTTTTTGTGTGGAAAACTGGTTGATGTGATAACTGATTTCTGTGGAAACTTTTATATTTGCCCTCAGGCAATTTTACGGTTTATCAAAACCTTATGGAATATATATATTTTTTTTATTTATGATTTTTGTATATAGTTTTCTTTATGCCTGTATGCTATCGATTGCACTGTAATCATTATTTCTGCAGTATTAAACTATTTTGTAAATAAAAACGATCAGATTTCCTCAGGTAAAGCAGTGACGTTGATTGATATTCCCGCCCAAACAGCTATCTTTCCTCAGATTGAGCGTTTCGATAGTTTAAAGATAATTTTGACTCTTTTTGTGTCTTATCTGGGTTTTATTGACGCTGTCAGTAATATCTATACCGCAAAAAAAGAGGTTTACAGTTTTGTGTAAAGTTGTCACAGTTATTTGAAAGATCATCTGTGATCTTTATGGCCTAATTTGTTGACGAGCCAATCAGTGCCTTTCAACAAAGTTGTACAGCTTTAAATAGTTTATGTAAATTTATTAAATACTTCTTTTCCCCCCACATCGCATACTTTGCGAGCAGATTAAATACATTGGGGAGTATTTAGAGAGAGAGTCATTGGGCCCTCATGAATTTAATAAATTTTAATGTGAGGCCAATTTGACTCAAAGATCA
The DNA here is from genome assembly GCF_018831695.1 of Puntigrus tetrazona. Taxonomy (NCBI): domain Eukaryota; kingdom Metazoa; phylum Chordata; class Actinopteri; order Cypriniformes; family Cyprinidae; genus Puntigrus; species Puntigrus tetrazona. The sequence goes on from NC_056704.1 coordinate 26,528,676, forward strand.
CAAGAGGATGCGGTTTCTGAGAGTTAATTAATATTGTCAAACATTTCCATCTCATCTGTGTATTAATTTAATTTTTGCAGTTATCTTGTTTTTGTCAGGGTGAGTGGGTGAGACCGGAGTATTTTGAGTTTAGTCCCTGGCATGAATATGTTAATTCGCTATCAGTTCACCCCACACACACGTTAGTGAGTTTAACGATGCTCTCCGCGTTTTTATTGTTCCTCTGAGTTACTATTAATGGACAGGTTTCGTTAAAAAGAAATGCTGCACTTCAGGTTGGACTTAGTCAGTTCAGCCCAAACTGCCTCTTCAAGTTCTGCTGCTCGATTAGATTGTTTTAAGTTTTACCTCCTTTTGGAAAGGTTGGGCTTCTCAAAAAAAGGTTTGAAATATAGCTAGATATAGGTCAGGTTGTTGTTTGAGATTGTTTTTTGTAATGTGTGTTGAGATGAGACCACATGTTGTGGTGGTTTTAGTTTAGTTTAATTTAATTGTCAACATTGGAAGTAACTAAATTGTGCTCCAATTTGTTTACTCCAATTTTTTTGTTTGCATGTTGATTAAAAGCCAATTTTTTTTCTTGCTTGTGACTCCAAAACTTGTGTGCTTCTGAAATCTATTGAGATGTTGCCCCATTACCCGATCAACAACAAATAAAACGATAGGTTTACGCCAGGTTTGGTTTCACATTACTGAATACCACGGCTTCTTAACTAAGTTTGTTACAGGAAGTTTAGTTTAGCTTGTGGCATGCACTCCAGGCTACCTGTCTTGGCGTTTGCCACTTACGTGATGTGCGCGATTTACTGTAAGTCACCGCGATACGGAAATACCTTTCTGGAAAATAATATATGTACAAACACCGCTCGAGCTGTCCAGATTTAGTGCTAGTAGTTGTGCGATTTTCATCGGTCGGTATTGATGAATATCACGTGACGTGTAATGCTGAGGTTGCACGTAATGCAATGTAAAGGCGCATTATTGAAACTAGAAGATTCCAAAGTATAGTTTTGCACGGAATTCTAAATCAAAACTAGTTTTTGCATTGGGACGAAGGTTGCGTTGGAACGGATCTGATTTTTCTATATTAGTTTATGTACAATAAACATTTTTCCCCGATAGTTTTGAGGGCAACACGTTTTAAGCCAACACTTTTTTGGGGGGTGGATTTAAACAGATGCCGCGCGTTGCCTTTTATGGCTTCCATGACGGCCACATTTGTTGTTCAGCTGCAAATTTGCTGTTCTCGTTTTTTTTTTTTCTTCAGACATCAGAAACCAACCCTGAACTCCCTCCGCTGTCAGGCTTTGCCGAGCGAAGGCACATCATTTCAACGTCTGCTTTTGCTCTCTAAATAGAGCCTTACTGTTTAATAAGCTAACAAATCAGTTTTAATGATTTGTTTGCTCTTGCGCTGAGCTCTCAATCCAGTCCCCAAACCAGTCCTGAAGTTTGCGATCATCTCCACGCCGTTTCTAGCAGTCCTCGATGCACAAAAAAAGTCCTGAGCGTGTCCTCCTTCAGAGATCGAGAGTGTGCGATCGGAGCAGATTGTTTGTGCCATATGTGTTTATGTTGCTGGCCAGTTGACAGTTCCTTTAGCTGGTTTGTGTTAAGGGCCCATCTGAGAGCGTAATGAGCCTCTTTCCATTTGTGCGGACTGAAGCGGCCTTTTAGCACCCGCTGCAGAAGTGGCTCTCCAAATGGTGACCACTTACCTGTCTGTCAACAGAGCCCTGAACAAATATCTAGCTGTGTGTGTGTGTGGTTAAGCATTTGGGAGAAAGAGATGCACTGTCATGATGCGCTGTCGCTTGGCCTCCTCCATGCCCCCGTGTTTGCAAAAGGAAACATTTTACACGCTCTTCAGTTCCCCAAAATTTAATTTTTCCCTTTTAAATTAAAGTCCTTTCCCACGTCGCGGTCGAAGGAGCCTGTGGCGAGACGCGAGCCAAAGCACACACAATGTGTCGCTATGCTTTATTAATTATGATGGAGGGACGGCCCATGAAAGCGTGTTTACATTGCGCTGAAAATTAATGCCTGCTCTCGGGACGCTTGTTTACATACATTTCCAGCGCGAGGCATTGGCAGATAAGGTTTTTTTGGCTTCTCCGTTGCCGTTTTTGACTCGAGGGAGGGGCGAGCTGTGGGCTAGAACAGTATAGCCTTTGTTTCTGTCTGTCTGAAGTTACTAAACTTTCCAGTTGTTCTTGAAACCAACTGTTTGTGGCAGTGCACCGGGGTTCACACGGCAGTCAGCTACGCTCAATGCAAACATGCACCTGAGTTGCATCTAATCTAATAATCTGAATTGGTAAAAAGGAAAACAAGTTGATTATTTTTGCCCCTACCGTCTAGCGGTTGCATTTATTCGTCATTCTTTATAAAGAAGCTCTTTCGCGTGATGGTTATCAGAGTGTGATAATCATTACATTGAGCATTGTTGCCATTTTTGTCACGTCACGTCATAAAAGTAATGTATTTTGAATGAGCGTATACATAGTGCTCATATTTAGGATTAGTTATTCAAACAAACCCCAGATCCTATACACTATATTGGAATTTAGACACGCATGTTGTTCTAAACATCCGTATGACTTGTAGGGATATTTTAAAAGTCAGCGGGGTCCAGTTTTTTAGACCCCATTTAGTTTTTGAAATGTCACCATTTGTTTTCCACAGAAGAAATATGTTGTATAGGTTTGTAACATGTTGGTGAATAAATGATGACAGGATTATAATGTTTGAGTGACATAGCCCTTTTGATTTCGACGTGCTACGGAGATGAAAAATGTCTCTCGTAATGCGCTATATTAAAGAAATGCATGGTTTTACTGTCAGAGAGTGGACTTGATGATTTTCATCTGGCATATGATAAAATGGATTAAAAAAATCCTTCTAAATTTACTTTAAAGGAGGGACCCTTTGACTTGGACCAGCTCGCAGTTACCCAAAACACCTTAGCGTTGAATTTTGCAAGAACCACTTTTTTATTTGTGATGTGTTATTGTATTGATTATATGATCAAATACATCTACTCTGGTTTTGTAGGTTTTAAAAAAAGAAATGTTTTTTTGGTAATTATGAGTCTTTTGCCATACGCTCTTAAAAATGAAAGTGCCATAGAAGTACAATTTTGGTTCCACAAAGAACCATTCAGGCAAAATCAGTCGGTCGTATCGCTTTCCTATCTTTTTATAATCACAAATACAAAAACAAATAATCTTTTTTGAAATGGAAAGGTCCTTCAGATGTTAAAGGTTCTTCATGAAACCATATAGGCTTAGATCATCTTAATAATCAAGTCAGATGGCAATATAATCTGTACTCCGTTAATAAAAGGAGTACATTTTACAAAAACAATACTATTTAATGTTCATGTGCTGATTCTTTATAGTTAATTGAAATTCCTGAGTTAAACGGTTTCTACACCAATTCTTTGTCCGTGTATGAGCTCGAGTAGGTTGTATTTATGTCTCCCTCTGTTTTTGGCATAGAAGTGTGACTCAGAGATCAGCACATGGGGCCTCTTTCTCTCTGCCATCCCAAGAGTCCTGTGAGCGTTTGTCTCTTTATGCATGTCTGTTCGGTTTTCATGGGGTTTGGCTCGAGCCCCTGCCTCAGCCACTAAATGACCAAGTCAGGCAAGAGCACTCCTTCACAAATTCGCCTGACGATTTTCCGCGGAAAGTGCTGAATCAGACGTTCGAGTGAGTCCTCTGGCAAACGCGGCGCTCTTTGTGTCAGTCTTTCCTCTGCTGACTGAATCAGGACTAGAGTAAACCATATGGAGAGATCTGAGAGCAGACGGCCGTCCTGGAAAGTCACCCGGCGGATAATGTCGAAAGTCGGGAATCAGGAGTTGTTAATATCGCAGAGATTCATGTTTAGCTGTCTCGTATGCATCAAGGGTTATTTCCACGAGGTGCTTCTGTTCGTGTAAAGAGTCATTTTAGTGCTCTTAGCCTTTTATCCCTAAATTCGCTCTCGGTCTTGGTAGTTTTACAGTTTTCTCGTCTGTCGAGCAGCTCTTTCTCGCAGGCTCTTCAACAACTCTGATTGTTTCCTGAGTGCCGAGCCAGAGAGGAAGTAAGAGGAAGTTATTGGAGGAGAAGGGTAGAATTTATTAGAGCTAAACACAGAGAGGGAAAGAAAGCGAGCGGGTGAGTGAAAGTGATTGGAGACTTGGAGGATGGTAGAAAGAGATAATATGCAAGGAAGATGTGCTGAGACCAGAAGGGTTTATTCTCTCAGACAAGCTAATAGTCTTGGAAGGGTGTTGAAGCGATGTCTCGCCACTGACTTTTCCCCGACTTTTAAACAAAAACACGATTTTATTTCTTTGGAGTCAGGGTTCTGACCCGCAGGACTTGATTAAGTGGTATCAAACATGATTAAGATCACATCTGAGGCTCTGAACATGTCTAAGCAATTAAGTATAAGCAGATAATACTAGCTAAACAAACTTCATCATGAATTGTTCTGACATGTCCAAATGAAAATTATATTGCTTTACTCCTCATTAGTTTAATATGGTAATATGTGTTTAATTTATTTTTTTTAGTACCAAGCAATGTTTAACTGTTTAAGTAATCAAGAATTTTTAGGTATGTACACCGGGGTTGCACATACATTGATCCAGTATTAATTTTTGCGAATGGTATTTTTGTTTCGTTTAATTCATTATTATTCATAAGGGCCAATGCATGCACATTTTACATATTGACTTACTCTTGTCGCCATCTGCTGCTAATTTCAAGTTTCTTTTAAAGACCACAAGCTTTGGTTAAACAGGCAAATGTAATCTTGACAGATCTCAAAATGAGGATTAATGTTTTTTTCATATTGTACACTGAAGTTTCAATGCCTATTTTGCATTTTGAATTGTTGACATAATAGTATATCAGCCATATTTAATATTGGGTGTTTATTGATTATTGCCCGTGAAATGATTTTAATATAGGTGCATCCCTTTTTTTTGTGCTGTTTTGTATTAGCCTCCAATAAATGAAAATAAATGTATTTTTTAGCTTATAAGATAATTAAGGCCCAGATCCATACTCTCATTTTGGTTTCAAAATATTTTGTACATTAGCTGTTTGCCGATTTCTGTAAAATTGTATAATTTTATGCTTTTTAGGAGGTGAAACAAATAATAATGTTCATAAAGCATCGAGCATATGTAGTTCTAGTCAAAGTCGATCCTCTAAGGTTGGCCACCCATAGGTTTTATGATGGTCAGTTCCTAGTGTGTGGCCTTGGGTCTGAAGGCCATAAACGGTGTGTAGATCATTAAAGCCAACAAGCTAAAAAAGAGAAACAGACTAGAGCGAATGGCAGGTTTGCCTACATTTGTCACTCTTGGGCCCACGTATATATCCGTTCCTTCAGACATGTTCAGACTTGGGCTGCAACGATTATCATGTGAACAGACACTGAAGTGTGGAAAAAAAGAAAGCTTGAACCAATCACATCTCAGATTTAGATTAGCCCACCCAACAAATTTGCATATACGATATGCTTTGCCTTATAAATCAGTGTTTCTTTGAACAACTAAGTGCTTTCTAATCCTCGTTTGCTAACCACAAAAGACAAAAGTGATGCTGGGTAGATACAACTTTCCAAGAATAGCCTGAGTAATACTCTCTCACTGAAGAGGTTATCTTCTGCTTTGATGAATCATACTAGTAAGGGATGGTCTGACGTGAGTTTCCTGTCCAGTAGGAAGTGCGATTCCATGAGCTTTTGGCCGTAGTTGGAAATCAGTGCTGGACAATGAGAAGAAGAGAAGGAGACGCTCTAAACGTCTTTATCTGTAATCTGAGCCCAACCAGCAGCTGCTGCTACACTTGTCCAGCCCTGTTGTTCTCTGACTGCTGACTGTGTGTGTGTGTTTTTACGAAGGAGCCGAGTACACTGAATAGTATTCGGTGTGTACTCTCTTGCGTGAGTGAAGGGCGGGTGTGTTTTGGAGGCTGCCCGGAGGGATACGCTCCTTGGGGGCGACTATTGCCAACAAGTGTTCCAGCTGCAACAGTTTCCTAACAAATCTCACATTCTGAGCTGCGTTCGACAGGAAAAACAGTTGGAGAACATTTGTTCAAAGAGCTTTGTGCACTAGTTCAAATACTAAAAAAAGGGAAATCTGGCTCTTGTGAATAAAAAATTAAGACTCCAAAATTAGGTTTTTGCATTTGTGACATCCACTCAAGGTTCTTCAACCTTCAATTAAACAGTTTTTAAAAGGATTTTTTTTTAATCTAAAGAACCCTTTTTTCACTTTAAAGAACATTGGAGAGGTTCGATGGATGTTGAAGGTTCTTCATGGAATGGTTGATGGAACCATCAATGCTAATGAAAGAACCTTTTATTTTTAAGAATGCGAGCTAAACTCTTTAAAAATAAAGGTTCAGTTTTTGCCATTGATGGTTCCATGAAGAGCCTTTAACATCCATGGAAACTTGAACTTTCCATGCCACGAATGGGTTTTCATACATTCAAATTATGATTCCAAAAGGAAGCTTTTCTTTCTAAACTATAGAAAATCCATTACGGGTTCTTCAGAGAACCTTTAATTTAGTGTTAGGAACATTTTAAAAGAAACTTTTTCCATTGTAAAGATCCTTGGATGCTGAAGGTTCTTCATAGAATTATTACTGCAAACATTCTTTATTTTTCAGCGTGTAGGCTGCACTCTTAAAAGTAAAGGTTCTTTATTGCCATTGATGGTGTTACGAAGAACCTTTAACATTCATGGAACATTTACAGTTCTCATATGGTTACAATGTTCTTCAGACCAATAAAAAAAGGTCTTTGAGGAACCATAAATCGTTCTTCTATGACATGGCTGAGAAAAAAAAAACCTTTTGGAACCTTTATTTTAAAGAGTGAAGAACATTTTAAAATTTTAAGAACATTTTTTGATTATGAAGAGCTTCTGAAAGGTTCCATAGATGTCGAAGGTTCTGTATAGAGCTGTTATTGCGCTAAAGGACTTTTATTTTTAAGAGTGCTGGCAGGTCTTCTACATCTCTATGTTTAGGTTTCATATCTGACAGGAGTGTCCAACAGAAGGAAAAACAAAAGGTAGGTTCTGGTCGTTAGGGTTGGCTCACATTAACTTCCCCCGCATCCCTTATTTTGCTGGCAGGACAGCGTGAAGACCTCCCTCCTGGACAGGATCCTCCACTCACTTGTTTCCCGCCAAAAATGTCCGCCTGGGATGACTAACGCGCAGATGGACTCCAGCACTCGCTCCGCGCGCTGGAAAGTCCCTCCGCTCCTCTGTCAGTTAGCGGAGACCCTGAAATGTTATAAGATGACTTATTGAGACTGCAAGAGACTTTATGAAACCCAGGATGTGGAGATGCAGGATGAGTTCTTTGAGAAACCTAGCACGTTTACACAAATGGGATTGTGATTGTGACAGCCTGACTTCTCGTAAAATTGTTTTGAGATAATGGAAAGTCCAGATTTGGACTTAATCCCATGGCTGAGTCATGTATTTCTCTATGATTAACCTGTTTACTCCTGAGAGTCCTCAGTTTCTTGGTAAAGCAGGGTCATGCTTAAACCGATAAATATGATCACATTTCTAGTTGTGATCTTATTCATTCTATTTCTATTTGTACTATTTTATTTCTAGTTTAATAAAAAGACTAGAAATAGAATTGTGTGTGAAATGAATAAAAATTCAAGATGAATAAAAAAATTATATGAATGAAATATATATATGAATCATGAAACCAGGGCTGGATAATTTCATGTGCATAGTCACCCTGGAGTGCTCAATTTTGTGAGCATGAATGGGAATATACTTCAGAGATATTTTACTCATAAGAATTTTTAGGGGTGCCAATAATTGTGGCCAACATGTAATGGAGAAAATCATTTAATTCATCATGAGACCCCCTCTTTCAGTGGTATCCAAATATGCAATTTAAAAGTTTTTTTTTATTTTTATGTGCTTTGAAATTTAAATTGCATTTTGGAGCTGATAACCAATACTGGCTTCAAAACACAACAGTTTATAATTGATTACTTGAAGTAGTTTTGGATAAAATTACATGGACTTGCTGGACGATTTCGTATTGTTCTTTTTAATTCTTTTTTTGGCAAAGACCGGAAGCTTTTTTAGTGCCAATGTCAAGATAATAGTTGATGTTTTTGAATAGTTGTGTGTTTTCCCCCCTCGTTCTGTCGCAGAGAATCATGGGAAATGTAGTTTGGTGGCACAAGTGCGCGTCTTCATGAAGCATCAGCAGTACATGATATTTACTAGCTAGAATAAGCTGCATTTTATAACGATAATTAGCAGTTATTTCAATTTAATCAGCATGCCTGCATCTTAGCTATTATCTTATATTCTGTGACACTTAATCTTGTATATCCTTTCTCTGTAACTACAGAAAAAAAAAAGTATATCCACTGTGTAATTTGTTGCGCTACGTCATGATTTCACCATTCACTTCTAGTTCAGTCCTCTGTTTATTGTACATGTGCATCTTGTGTGTGACCACAATGTCTGACTTTGAGTCATAAACAAGCTCTCTGAGAGGAAAATCCGAAAAGGCCACCAAGTAAACCTCAATCAGTGCCCCTTTCCTGGAACGGCCTTATGACTAAGTCTTTATGATTCTGGTAAGAATAGTCTAGCAACTTCTGACCCCCCAAACTCCTCCGTCAGCCCATGCCAGGCTCCATGGTTGGAGGTGTCAGCTCGGGGGAAAAACTGGCTGTAAATCCATGTTTTGTCATCGATATTAGATCATACAGAAGTAAGTTTCCCTGGGCTTTCTCCTGCAGAGATCGAGAGGAATCCGGTGAGCCCGGAGAATCGTGGCTGGAGCCAACTCTGTGCTTCAGCCGACAACAATACGCACTGTGTTGGAGCTCTGTGAGATAGTGGGCAGGGAGGGCTTGTGTTCATTCAATGGGCGTCTGAATGAATGTGTGCGCTGCATGGCTTTCGCTGCATTATTTACATTCCTGGACCACATGGAAATTCTTCAGCATTATATACTGACTGAGAGCTCTGTTTGGTCCGGCCGGGAGAGAGAAGAGGCGGGAAAGAGGAGGCTGTGTGCCTGCGTCGGACTAAATATGTGTGCCATGTCATTCAAAGTTAAGTCCCAGCTGCCTTATGGGAAAACGAAGTTTGTGCGTTTGCATCGAATGGCTTTCGGCGTTGCAGGATGAGCGTGTTTGTTTTGCAACAGATGTTTTGCAGTTGTGTCCGTCTGGCCTTATTCTTGCTCGCTCGCCGTGTCTCTTTTTGAAAGAAACTGTAAGTTCATGTTCGCGGAGTTGCTTTAAGATGGAAGGGTGAGATAGACGGAGAACGCACCGCCAGATGTTAGTTGCAATTAGTATTAAAAATAAACCTTTTTTTTCTTTGTTCTTTGTTGGCAAGGCATTGCATCAGTGTGTTTTGCAACTGCTGCTTTGTTTCCTTTTTTTATTTTTGTTCCTTCAGGACACCGTTTTGGGAATTTGAATTTATAACGTCTTAGGCATTTATTATTTGCTACCACTGTGGGATTAGCATAAGATATGGTGCTACACACACACACACACACACACACACACACATACAGACGGTTATACATTGGTAAAGTGATTTTATTCACTTACTACAGTAACAAACATTATCACACACTGACAGCACTATTATATTTGTTTGCAATTAATAGTTAATATTAATAGTTATAGGTATTTATAGTTATTTATTATTATGGTTTATTATTATTTTTAATATTAATTTAAATTGTGATATTTACTTATTATTTTTGGTAGCTTTTAAAACAAAAAAAATTCAAATTTTTTAATTTTTTTTATTTTTTTTTTAAATTTCCCTAAAACTTATTTTACAGCTCCTGGTTTATCTCCTTACTTTCAACCTTTTTTTTTTGGCTCTTTTTGTTTTGTTTTTTCAATTTATTACTCATTACCAAAAAAACAGTACCGTGACTTTCACACAAAAATAAGTCTATGACGGCATTAATACCAAGGCAAGTCACATGTATCTGTATAGCACTTTCTGACGGTACAGCTTCACAAAAGAATCACGGCGATGATGCTAATAATATTTCCACACCACACCTCTTTGAAGTACCTCGCATTAGTTTTTAAGTGTGCCATGGTACATGAATTTGACACCGATTGAATATTTTTGCATTGATAAGTCACATCCAGGCCGCTCTCCCTCTGTACTACTAGCTCTTTCGTTATCAGGAGTGCCGAGAACGCTCGAGTCCCCGAGCGCGCTGATGTTGCGTTTTGTCCAAAACAATCCCACTGTTTTTCAGACTCCGAATGGATGTCTAAATTGGTCAGTCCTCCCCTCCCCTCCTTCCCGCTTTGTCCCCCCCCCGACACCCCTTGACTCCAGCACTCCTCCCTCCTCCACCTCCCCCTCCCCTCATCCTTTGCTCGCCTCTCCTTATTTGGGCAGAGTGCTTGGGAGCACAGGATGGGGAAGAGGGTAGAGCGAGAGGGGCTCGGTTGACATAAGGGAGAGAGAGAGAGAGAACTAACGCCGCACTTCCTTAATAAGGACATGTCTGGAATTTAAGCCCAACTCTCCAATAGAAGAGCTTCTCTGAGCTCCCCGTGCACACTCTCGTCTCTCACCCTCTCCCCCAGTACACACACACACACACACACACACTAAAGTGAGGGCTTTTTCAATACATGACGTCTTTTTTACTCGAAGTTTGCTCGTTTGTGTTACCACGCATAATGTGATTTATATTTGGCGATATGGTAGAAATCACTGCGTGTAGATCTGTCGTGTGTGATATGTAAAGTTTATGGACGTGAGTTTTAGCTGCTGGTTTCTTTGGTAACACTTGAAATGATTTGAATTGAAATAAAGCTAATAATAAATAGGAATATTAGATACAAACTATTCGTCTTGGCAACTAACTGACATAAGTTTGTGTAAAATGTAGTAGTAAAATGGTGAATAGGTAAATTTAAGTTATAAATGTATAAATAAAAAATTAAAACAACTAATACAATTTAAGTAAAAAGAAATATATTTAAAACATAAAAATATTAAAGGATATAACATTACTAAAACTTAAGCTAAAATTAACCCTGAAAATGACCATCCTGACTGCACGGGATGAACGGTGTCGCGTGTCACCTGAGAGGCAAATGCAATTTGGAAATGCATCACTAATTGTCCTCCCCGCAGCGTTGGAGGACTCAGGCCTGCAATGTCGAAAAGTAATTAGGACGCTCACATATTCCAACGTTCTCCCGGCCGTTGTTTTGCTCGTTCTGTGTCTTCAGGCTGCCAAGTCAAGCTTATTCTTTCAGTGTGCGTGTAACCAGAGCGTTTGAATATCCCCAAAGGAAGGTCTCAATCGGAGTCGGCCGTGTTTACCCAAGCTGCGTTTTTTTGTCAACATCAGCAGAAAGTGAAATAAAAGAATGAAATATGTGGGCACACCAGTGACTCCCGAGACCAGATCCTCGCGAACAATACCATGCGAAAAAGAGGCAGCCTGAAAAACGCTTAAGATCCCTTAACCATTTTCAGACATTTAGACGGCCACATTGGACCGCGCGCTACCGACCACAAGCATTTTTGCAGGCTAGTCCTAATTATCTAATCCTTTTAAATGGGGCTTTATATAATGTCTAAAATTCATTTGTCGTTTTGGAAGCGTTTGAGAAGAGGAAATGGTAATAAGAGTCACAGTTGCTGCCGTCTTCATCAGCCAGTGCCCCAAACTGTGGGTACGCACGGTTTTAAGAGCTTAATCTTTATGTCCACAATAAAGTAACATTCTCTTTCTCTCTTTCCTTGTTTCTTTGTTGCAGTACTTGTGTAGCGTGGGGGCTCGTGCCAGGGCCCGGTAGGAGCCGGCACCATTGCGTCCAACAAGTGGAGTGCCAACGGCAGCCCGGAGCAGGGGCTGGAGGATGGGGGTGATGAGCTGGACAAGGCCATGGATGGAGACGCAGAGGGCGTGTGGAGCCCCGACATCGAGCAGAGCTTTCAGGAGGCACTGGCTATATATCCACCCTGCGGCAGGCGCAAGATCATCCTGTCGGACGAGGGAAAGATGTACGGTAGGTGACCTTTTCCGCTTTTACGTCAACATTTGGAAAGTCTGGGGCTCAACGCTGCACTGTATATAATAGTAAGAGTCTCTCATACTAAAAAGTGATCTTTTCTACTACACAAAAACCAAACAAAATTGCCAACTAGTCAACAAAGAATTTTATATTGTTGACATTTTTAAAGGAAGAGTTAATTAATGTTTTGTAAACAAACATCCCAGAAATCAAAATTCTGTCATTATTTACTGAACCTGGGTTGAGTGAGCAACTTGAAGTTTGAAGGTTTGAAGTTTAGGAAACTAGTTCCAAGTCAGTAACTTGTTTTTTTGAAAAAATAAAACTGCTGAGTTTACCACACAAAGGAAGATATTTTGAAGAAAGTTTGTAACCAGGCCGTTTTGGGTCACCATTGACTTCAAAAATTCATGTTAGCATTTTTTTGTCAGTTTTAACCTTTAATATAATAATGTAATATCAACTTACTCTTCTTTTCTTCTTTTTCTTCTTCTTCTTCTTCGAGAATCAATATTGAATCGAATTGGAAATCAAATTTAATCACAAGCGTGCAAATGAGAATCGAATATAATTGTGAAATTGATTAAAACCCAGCTCTAATACTGTACTGATTGGCTCAATTGTATGTTCATTTAAAAAATCACTGCCAGTTTGAGTTGTTTTTGTTGTACTGAGGGAAGTAATAATTGGCTTTAAAAATTTTGCCGCCAAAATTCTGCAGGAACATCACATTGTATTCATCAATGGAGGAGTCTTAAAAACGCACACGGTTCAACTGACGAGATTGTATCGCTGCATTGCCGTTTTAGTGATGGAGGATTTTTTTTGTGTGTGTGTGTGTGTGCGATTGATGGTTGCAAGACAAGTGTTTCTTGATAGAGTGGCTTATGGGAGGGGTGGCAAAAGAGAGATGGAAACTAGAGAAAAGATAAGAGGGCGGGAGATAATGGGTTGATAGAGCCGACACGCTTTCATCCACATACATGATCCACTCGAGGATCCCTTTGTGCATACCATCGAAAAAATCCATGCATGTGTACGCATTCATGAAGCATCATAAAACGTCTAATGCTCATACGCCATCTGCTCTCTTATGTAATCTCGTATTTAGTCATGCTCAAATAGCCTTCCACCAGCAGCCATCGATGGCTTCATATCATGATGTAGGTGTTCGGGTTTTGTTCAATAAACGAAGGTTCTCGTTCGCTAATACAGCCTCTTACCTTACAAACACACATACGTGCAAGTCTTAGCCAGCAGTTGTGTTTTTTAAGAGCACATAAAACAGGCCTATACTTGTCCCAGAGCAACTCTGTGGACTACAGGCCCGACAGAAGACAGGTTTCTCAAGAACTCTTTTTGTGGCTTCTCTGTCCCTGCTTGCTTGCTGCCCCCTCTTCTTTTATTCATTTGCCCTCAAACTGGTTGCATTTATCTATCTCAGATCATTAGCAGCTCTTTCTTTTTCCCAGCCCTGTGAGAGTTGTCGTTTATTTTCCTTCTGTCTCCCTCTCACCCAGTTGAAAAAAGTGGCAAAACCAGCTCTGTTTGTCTTGCTCAATCAAGGTTTGTTCCCCCACAAGATCTCTCTCCCGCTCCCGCCTCTTTTCTAGTACTTTTTTTTTTTTTTTTTTCAACTAGTTCTTCCTCCTAAACAAGGTAGGTCTGCCCCTGAGGCACAGCACTTTAATGGCTCCAGGTGCAGAGTAGTATTTCCAGCGTTAAATTCTTCATTAGACCGAACAACATGAAGATAGGAATTTGTGAATGCAAACAATTTTTAGCGGCACAATGCCAAGCATTCTCAATATTGCACTTAGAGAAGCCATTTGAGAAAATGTTCTGTTCCTGCTGTCGGTTTTCTGTCTTTGAAACAATAGTTCAAAGATAATCTTGCTTGGCAAGTTGGTTAAACTATAGATGGCTATCTGAATGACTCGCACCTTTGATGGTAACTTTATTGCCCCCATTGGGGACAAGCCAGTAACAAGAAAGCATGTTTAGCATGTAAAGCGGGACCATGCACTTATGAAGACTCTGCCAAATATATTAATATTCTATTGTAATGATAAAACTGCTCATTTGTGACCCATGCTGGCAAAATTAGGCAAATGTACTTTTTTTTTTTTCTTGAAACTTTTGAATATAATATTTCATGCATGTTCCTTTCAAAACAGAAAGCAAAATGCAAGACAAGTGCTTTGCTTCTAATAGACAAACACAGCTTTTTGAAACAACAAGGGGTAGACCTCTCAGATAATGTGCAAATAAAGATAATCTTACATGTTTAATTACTATTTGGACCATTGAGATTGCTAGATCGAGCCAATTTCTGTGAAAAACTCACCCGTACCGAATTGTCATTTTACACAGTCTGACTTTGCCAGCACAGGTCAAGTTTTATGACTTTATCAAAATTTATGGACTTTAGAACAGCTGTATTAGAAAGCTAGTGGGACACAACCAGCGAATCTTTTTGCAAAAATTGGAAAAATAAGCAAATGCGGTTTAATTCTTGGCTTGTGCAATATGTCTCTCTTTCAGTTGTGTGTTCATAATTTGCAGATGGACTCTCCAGTTTGGCTGGACTGGGAGGGTCCAGGTGTTTGGCGACTGTCCCCTCCTCCTCAAACTGTCTGCTCGCCTTTCTTCTCCTCAGAGAAACAGACAAGACAAAACCCAAGTGCTGGTTTGAATTAGCAAGCCAAGCCTCGAGATACAAACCAGACTGGGAGAAAGCAAGGCAAACTGACAGAAAGCGTCCTGAACACAGCCCAGTGTTGGTGAAGAAACATTGAGCTTCTTTTAGGGTTGCAGTTGCCTTTTCCTTGAAGAACCCAATGTTAAACGCAACTGCTGCATTCATATGCATTCTTTTTTTTCTTGTGCATTGCTCTTTAAAAAAAATCTTTCAATACAGAATTCTTTAAGGACCAATCTGAAAATACTGATTTAAGTGCTGTTTGCACCTGCATGAGGTTTGAGTCACTGCTGAGGGACTGATTATAAATCAGTCAAAGTCCCTTAGCTGTTGCTTCATAGTGAGCTTCCTACCTAGGCAGAATTTGCAGGTGTCATAAGCTGCTCCCAGTGCAACAGCATCTAGCAGAAGTTAACAAAAGTATGCAACCATGTAACATACATTGATTTGGCCATATTCAAAGGTAGTCCCAGAACTCATTTTGACAAATCGTTCACAAACCTTTTCCATCACCCGTTTTTTTTTTTCGCTTTTTCTGAATTGTTGGTCATTATTGACTTGTGCGAACAAGGATTATTGGTAGAATAAATTCCTTCATGTGCATCAAAAAAGTTATGTGAATTTGCACTTTGCACAATGGTAAAACTTAACTAATTGATCTCATCGCGCAGCTTCTCAAGTATTGTTTGTCATTCTGCAATGCTTCAGCCGTAGTCCGTCTTCAAAGTATTTCTGTATAATTGCCTCCCAAAGCACAACAGGCACCCACCTCCGAAAGTAATGACCACTTTTATTATTTTGCTTGCTTGCTCATAATTTGTTATATATGAAAATTATTTATGGGTAAAACTATTGATTGTAATGTAATATTATTAAACTATAAATTTAGTAGCATAATTTTCTTAGTGATATTTAATGCTCAATTTTAGTCTCATTGAAAGGAAACGGTGCATTATTCACACGTTTTATGCAATATTCCAAGTTACATTCGCAACTTTGGATGAAAACATAACTATAGGCTTGCCCAATTCAGAAAGGCAGAGGTGCCATCATCCTGCTGAGTTTAGCTCCAGTTCTAATTAAACACACCTGAACCAACTAATGAATAATGCTGGGAACGTCTTGACTTGTCTGTTGGTACGTGTTAATTCTCTGTAAGTTGTTGGCTTTAAAGCATCAGGATTGGACACCATCGCTTTCGTTTGTACCATTTGTCATTTTATTGTTTTTGAATGTTTTGCTTTTGACTAAGGGTGGAAGTCAGAGCCAGTGTGAATTGGTAATCTGTAGTCTGGTCTGGATTTAACGAAAAGTTTTAAGTTGTTTTATTCACTGTAGAAGTATAAATGTGTAAACCACTCTGTCAAGATTGATTGCATTCGATATTTGTGTGAACTGCGTATTTTTTTATACACTAGCAAATGTTTTCTTTTAGTTTGGCAGTATGCAAAAATCATTCTATCAGAATTGACTGTTAGTTGCAACTCCTGTAGACTTTATGCAAGGACTTCTTTTATGCATCAGCAAAGCAGCTGGCATTTATAGAGCAATTCAATCCGTTTCATCCTGCCTTAGAAGGTGCGTAGCTGCCTGTGTTGGCTGTAGACAACAAGGCAGCACACTAGATCTAGCCTTTTCTGTAGTCTGGGATTACATCATCCAGGCTTTATCCTCCTCTTGCCATAAACCCAAACATATTTACTGACTCACTGTGAAGTCAGAAGGACACTTCAATGCGTTATGTGGCGTTTCAGATGCCGCGACTGGCTGATAAGAAAATACTGGAGCATTGACATTGTTGATAGAGCATTGTTGTCATTTTCTGAAAGCTTATGCCTGTATATCTTTGTTGAGGGATTCCCTTGAAACCATGTGGTTTTACCTTATGGTGGTATCCTCGGTCAGGTTTGACTCATGCACCACAGGTTTAAAGGTGTATGAGTGAAAGCGGGTTTGCGAGCTGATTTGACTTGCAGTCAAAGTGAGATTCCTCAAATTGAAATGATTAATAAATTAATAAACAAATCCCGGCATGTCGTTGACACTCACTGCTCTCGCCATCTTCAGGAAAGCGAACGCCGACCTCACGGAGAGCCTGCTCTCTCTTGTGACTATAAACACCTTATCCATTTACATGTAGTCATCTGCCACTGAAGAAGCCCACTCACGAGGAGAATGACGACAGCGCTCATAATACCGCCACTGACGTGAGGCCCCGGGAACGCCGTCTGCTAACACCGCCTGGATCGGCCCTAAAAAGCCAGCAGAGTAATGTGAAGTGCAGAGCCGCCTCTTTTTATTACACTGACATTGATGAGTGGAAATAAGTGTGTTGCACCGAAACAGCTTTTATTAGTTGTTATGCTTTTAAATGAAGGTTTTTTTTTTTTTTTTTTTTTTTTCATGCTTCCAAGAGCATTAACTTAAAGGAGTAGTTCACCCAAAAATGAAATGTACTCGCCCTCGAGTCGTTCCAGATCTGTATGAATTTCGTTGTTCTGCTGAACACGAAGGAAGATATTTTGTAACCAGGCTGTGTTGGGTCACCATTGACTTCCATAAAAAAATTTTTTTCAACTAGTCGATGGTGACCCAAAACAGAAACGTTCTTCTAAATATCTTCCTTCGTGTTCAGCAGCACAAAGAAATCCATACAGGTCTGGAACTATTCAAGGGTGACTAAGTGATGAGTTTTTATTTTTTGGGTGAACTTTTCCTATCTTGTAGGGTTTTTTTTTGCAGTATTTCAAACATTACACCTTCCAATAGCGGCTTGTTTCTCGTAAAAGTGAGTGTTTCTTGTAATGCGGACTATTTTGCAGAATTGTATTTTTGGATTTCGCAATATGACATATTATGAAAGCCTGTTTCTGTCTCAAGGAAGTTGTGAGGGAAATAAAGCTGATAGGTGAACATTGACGTAAGTCAATACTGAAATGTACCATTTTTTTTTTTTTTGTGCAACTTCTGATGCTTCCTTCAACTCTGCCTCTCATCGTCTCGAGTTTGCCCGGTTGATTTACAGCCCAGATGAATGGCAGAAATGCCGTCTGTCTGGTTTCCTAGTTGTTACAGCTTCAAGATATTTTCCACCTGCGCTTCAGCGGGAACAGAGGCTTGCAAAAATGCCCAGCACCCCGAGGACGGAGCCAAGTACCCTCCACCTTCTGACCCACACCGAGTCTCGTTTCTGCTTAACACTGCGTTCTGGTAAACCGTCTCAGCGGAGCATGCAGTGCGCTAGAAGGACAAGTTTGT
Source organism: Puntigrus tetrazona (assembly GCF_018831695.1). NCBI lineage: Eukaryota > Metazoa > Chordata > Actinopteri > Cypriniformes > Cyprinidae > Puntigrus > Puntigrus tetrazona. Next base: position 26,546,728 of record NC_056704.1, read on the forward strand.
GTTGATTACGGTTTGGTTAGTGGATCACAGCCCGGTCCTTGCGGGGATTGATCCAGCAACCTTCTGGTGACCGGCTAGGTGCACAAAAAAAATTTCACTCCTGATTCTTCGTTCTAAAGTTGCGAAGAAACCTGATGAGGGAATCGTAGCTGGGAGGTGGGGGGATATGGGACGCAGGGGGTCCGTGTTATTCTTTGCCTCCTGCTGGGACGGTTCGTGGCAGGTGTGGGTGTCCGTTTGGTAGGATGGGATGATCTTCAGCTGCCAGTTGCTGGCAGAAACAGCAAAGCTCTTTGTTTCTCTCTCACTCCCTCGCTCTTTTCGGGCCGTTCTCTCGCTCCCTGAATGCGTGCTCCAAGCTGTTGCCTTCGTCAAATCAAGTTGTGTGGGGCAGATGTCACAGGCGCAGTGGAATGCGAGGAATGCGGAGGCTCGGAGAGAGAGCGAGAGAAAGAGAGAGAGAGAGGGTGTGTCTGGGGAAGGGTGTGCAGAAACTCAAATCAGTGTAGTGGTCTCTCTGCTGTGGAACCATTTCTCTCAGTCAAAAAAAAACTAAAACTATAACGCTCTTAATTGCAGCTTTATTCTTATGTATATAAAATTTGTGACTATTTTTCGTGATGTGCCTTTATTTATAGCTATTTATATTTTGAACTTCGTCACAGTTTTTTAATTTGAAGCGGAAATGGACATTCGTGGGCAGCTATGCAAACACTTTAATGGATGCTAATCAATAGGCGGAGAGCTCTGCTAGTGTACATTTGTTGACAATTTTAGCACAGTGTTTGTTTTTAGTAAGAAAATTTGAATAGCATTGTATTTTTTTTTTTTTTAAACTGTTACAAATTTTAAATAAGAAAATATATTTTTTAGCATTTTTTTAAGCTATATAAAATTGTAAAATATATCATTATAATACAGCATATATTATTAATAATATACATATGACATATCTTTCATACATTTCATAATTAAATTAAATCTCTTTTTTTAAATGAGAGAGGTTTAGTTTTTTGATACGTTTCCCTGAGTAAAGATTTAGAATTCATTATATTAGAATATTAAGTGTTTTTTTTCCCCAGTAAACAAAATCTAAACGTTCTTAAAACAATACATTTAACTTTAGAATAAATTAAAGTCAAAGAAATCTAACTTTTTTCAGGTTTTTATTTTTCTGTCAACACCTTAATATTGATGCTGTGAAAAATTAATAGGCAATGAATTGAAGATGATACATAGCATGTTCACTTGATATATTAGTTGATGCATATTACACACTGTATTGTATAATGGCCATTATTTATCCTTATTAAAGGTTTTTACGTATAGCCCTTTTATTACCAGATGACTAATTGCAGTTTTTTTTTTTTGTTTAGTTTTTTTTAAATGTTCATGTGAATGGTCACAAGTTTTATCCCCATCATTTAAAAGCAAATATATGAAGCTAAAAGCTTTACTTCATAATTTGTGGTTTCAGTCATGAAGGCGGTGTTGTTGAGAAACGCGTGCTTCTCTTTCATTGCTTTTGTTGCCATCTTTTGGTCACTGTAAAACTTACAGAACATTTTCTTTCGTCTCAGGGCGCAATGAGCTCATCGCCAGATACATCAAGCTGAGAACAGGCAAAACCCGCACAAGAAAACAGGTACGCGCCTCATATATACTGTCGATTGTATCAAATATTTGTTTGCATTACAATAAACAAGGCTTAACGAATTTTTGGTTGAGTCAATGAAATATTCCTTAATAAATCATAAAGCAGCTAGTGTGCTGTGACTGCTTGTTTTTTGTTAAACCGTCTGGAAATTCTTCAGGTATCTAGTCACATACAGGTGTTAGCGCGGAAGAAAGTTCGAGAGTATCAAGCAGGTATAAAGGTAGGTTGGAAACGCACATCTTTTCCCTCTTTGGTTACGGCTTCTCTCTCTCTTTCTCCTCCTCCTCCTCCTCTTTTTCTTTTCCTCCTCTTTGGCTTTTCTGTTCTGCAGGTTTCTAGCCATTTGCAGGTTCTTGCCCGGAGAAAATCTCGCGAGATACAGTCAAAGCTGAAGGTATGCGCTTTCTTGCGGGTGGGCCGGGGCTTAACAGCAATTGCCTTTGCACAAACCAATGAGACATCGCTATAAGTTCCAGTTATCTGTTGGCTGAATAAAAACCCGAGCGTTTGAGTGCTTGTCAGTATTTGGCACGAAAACAAAGCTACAGAAAGCCGCGTCATGTAGCGTAGTGCTTTGTGTTCGGCGCTGCTGGTTGTCGTAGAGGCTGAAGGTGCATGATTGGCTGAGATCTTTGCCCGTTGGCTTTCCTGTAGCTCACTGTTTCTTCAACCTTCCTTTTCCTTGCATCCAGAATCCATGCGTCTGTCAACAATACTCGGTCTTCACTCGTAAGATCTGTCTGAGAAAGTGCTGGATAACACAATGCAGTAATGCGGTCGAACGATATGGTTTTTTTCAGATGCAGATTATTAGCCTGGCCGTGATATAAACTACTTTGCTGAAATTAAATGAAATATTATTATTATTATCTGTGTGTGTGTGTGTGTGTGTGTGAGAGAGAGAGATGGGGAGAGAATTTGTAATATAGTAAAAATTACTTGTGTAAAGACCTTTTTAAAATGTGTACATTTAATTTGTATATTAAGTGATTTTATTCAGGATTGCAAAAAATACTAGAATAACGCTGGCCTATTTTTTTGTTTTATTTATTTATTTTAGCCCATTGAGGATAAGTGAGTGAGATTTCAAAATTACATAAATGTAATTTACATAAGCAATGAATTCTGAACATAAATACATAGCATTTGCTTTGTGTTGTTTTATCATTTTAGATTGTAGAGTTTAGCGCCCCCTGACAGTATATTCAAGAACTAAAACAAGTCTTTTTTTTTTGTATTTTAAAGTAGTGCTCATTGCATTTTTTTTTAGGTAGGTCATAAATGCCCCTCTTTTGCACAAAGTATTACAATTTCTCCCTGCAATATTCTGAAACTTTTTCACTTGCGAGCCATTTTTAAGATCAAGAAAGTAGTTCTAGAATAGAATAGATCTAGAATAGCATTGAATTTCATGCAGTTAGCCAACTTTGTTGTCAGAGACGTTAGGTTTAGTAAAATTGCTCTTAAAATATTGTACTAATGGTCTTTCTTTCTTTTGATTCAGGCCATGAACTTGGTAAGTGTGGATTTGAATTGTGCAAATTATTGTTGATTTTTTATTTTTGCTTCGCTTTGCTTGGCTGTCCTGCACAGGTTCAGTTTACATCCAGCATCGCCATTATAAAGTCCTCCTCTCTGGCCCTGCGGTGTGCATAGATTGCTCATAATTCTTGTGTCAATAATATGCCTGGCCGTTTCGCTCTCCGAAGTCCCTCTGTTTTATGCACCGCAGATCATACAGGCTTCATAGATTCGAGAAACGTAATTGTGAAACAACACCACTTTTTGTGGTTGTGCTTCCGAGTGAACTGGGAGTCTTTTTATTATCCCCCGCTCATTTATTGTGATGCAAAGTGACGCGCTGCACGCTCAGCCTCTGGAAAACTGGAATGTCCCGCCAAACCTATAGTTAAATAGCTTTCATTTGCGGGGCATGTTTTTCATGGGGTATAATTTAACGTCCATGAAAAAGGAGCCCGACCAGATATGGTGAATGACTGGTGAGCTTGAAGGCCAAACTGGAAAGTGGTTCAAAAGTGTGCGTTTGTTTGACATCCCAGGCCAGTATGTTGCTTTTGCTTCGCTGGCTGCACAGTAATTGATATCTGTCAGATACCTGTTTTGCTTTTCCCTTTTTTCTTTTCTTATTAGAACTGAAATCCAAAGACACTGATTTTGAAATGCATTTTTTTTTATGCGGTCTGCTTATTCAGTAACTAATGATTAAAACAACTTGGACATATTTGGAAAAATTTTACATTATTGTTGCTAGTGGACCCATTCAGTGGATGGGTGCCGTCACAATGAGAGTCCAAACAGCTGATAAAAACATCACAATAATGCACAAGTTATCCACACCGCTCCAGTCCATCGATTATCTTGTGAAGTGAAAAGCTGCGTGTTTGCAAATAAGAAAATGCATCATTAAGGCATTTTAACTTAAAACTTTTTTTCTGGCCAAAAGTCTGTGGTAATGCTTTTTTCCATTGGGGAAAAAGTCCATCCCCTGCTGTCCTGTCACATCAAAATATTCCATATCAACACAGTTGATCATCTCATTTGCATACTGAATCGTGATTGGTCTTCTTTCTGACTAAAAATAGAGACTAGATGCTATTTACACTAAGTGCACATCAATTTACACAGTTATAATAGCAGGATATACTGCTTATTGCAAATAGTGGCAATAATCTGCAGTTCAGTATTGTAGTACACTATAAAACAGTATGCAATAACAACTCATCGAGTGTCACCCTTAATTTTCAGCTTTTTGATAATTTATCGAAGATAGCTTTTCTGGTGTGATTTTGAAATTTGAAAAGGGAGGAAAAAAAAGTTTGAATTCACTAATTGATTTCACGTCAAAATAAGTACGAGACGCTCATTTTACCATCTGTACCACTGGAGCTGACGGCAAACAACCTTACCTGAAACACTTTTCCATCGCTGTCTTGCAAGCTCTGTAGATGTGAACCTAATTCTCTCTGTAATTCATTTGGTGCTCTCTAATCTCCTATTCCCCTTTTTCTGATGCTTTTGGTCTTGCTCTATCATAAATCGGCAGGCTGCTGCTTTGCATTCGTTGAAATTAACAATGATATTGTTTGTATTTTCTCCTGGGTTATCCTCCTCACCCGTGTCTCTGTCTCCTCCAGGATCAAGCGTCCAAAGACAAGGCTCTCCAGAACATGGCGGCGCTCTCCTCTGCTCAGATCGTGTCTCCAAGTCTAATCAAAACACCTCTTCCGCCTCTTCCACAGTCCCCTTACCCTCCAGCTGCACGGGTACGATTTAGATTGCATTTCACCTGAAAGTTACCCCGTACGCAAATGTTTGGAGCGTTTCGATTTATTTTGACTGCTGTTTTTCCAGTTCTGGCCGACCTCTATCCCAGGTCAACCCGGACCCTCTGAGGAGTGAGTAACTCACTAATTCAAAACCGTTTTTCTTTTTGTTTGTGTTTTTGGCACGTTTAATGGATCGCGTTTTTATGTATCAGGCTGGTTCTTAAGCACAATCCAGGAAGAAGTCCTGGGCTTGGCCGCACCAGCTACGCGTAAGTTCCCTCCACAGAGCTTGAACTGATCTTTCGCTAGCTTGACTCACTGCTAGGGATGGGAATCTCCTTTAGATTGCATTGACAGTAGCATAATAGGTTTAGCTGTCGATTATTTCACAGATTCATCTAGTATCTTGACTTTAAGAGAGTGTAAATGTTATATATTTAATTATTTTAAATTATTTTTTATTATTATTATTATTAATAATAATAATAATAATAAAAATTTTTGTTTAAAAAAATAAAATATTATTATTTTATTATTTTGTTTAGCTTTTATTGTAATATTAGTTTTAATTTTTTAAGCTATTTTGGTAATTCAGTTTAAACTTATTTTGGTTACCTGGCAAAGTAACATTCATAAATGTTATTAAAAATTAGATGAAAGACTTAAACTTGTAGTTCATTTTAGCTTTACTTCAATTAACAGGTGTTTTTAATAGTATTAGTTAACACTAACAACGCTGTTTGAATAGTGGAAAAATCGTGAGAATGGTGCATCCGTTTATTGTTTGTGCACAAGATTAATATGCCATTCGAAAATATAGAAATATATTTAAAAATACACGATGATAAACTAATAAATAACATTGCAATAATGTTCGAAAACTTCATGTGCTTAAAAAAGTTGGAAATAAATGAATGAAGTTATTAAATTATAAATAAATAAATAAATAAGTCATCCATTACTTCAAAATAAACTATTTTAGATGCTTAGCTCTGAATTATTTATTGGCTAGGAATTTCTCTGTGCATTGCTTAGTAATCACGAGCAACTGAGAAATTAATTGTTTTAAAAGTAGGGAACACTTATTATTTTGTAGCGTTCGCTCTCTTTCTTCAGATTTCAAGCTCACAGTTTGGCTAAAACTTTGCTGTAGGTTCAGTAGGGGTGCAGGAAATGCCATTAGAGTCAGATTTTAGCATGCTGCTCTGTCTGGGTTCTGGTTTTTATTCCCAGCATTATCCACTGGCAGCCTGATTCCTCTCTACATCGTTGGCTCTGTGGTCTCTGCTGAGATCTCTCGAGCGCGTGTGCTATCAGACGCCAGCTAGCGCACATGACTTCTGTCGTGTTACACTCCTACTCTGAAGTGGGTGAACTTACGCTTAGCTGATACGGCCAAAACAAACAGCTGTGGGATACGTGAAGCGTCGAGGTGTGAAATATCCCACCTTTAAAGCAAAAACAATAACAAAAGGGTTCCCACGGTAATGTATGTTTTGTACTGAAATGAATGGGGACGGTTCACCCAAAATGCAAATCCATCATCCTTCACTCCTGAAAAACCTGAATGAGTTCCTTTTTTCTGTGACACAGAAGGTATTTTGAAGAAATTTGGTAATCTGTTGACGGTAGCCAAAAAATACATGGAAGTCAATGGGTACCGTCAACTGTTCGGCTTCTAATATTCTTCAAAATATCTTTAGAGATCTGTAATCAGTATCTTTCCATCAAAACATCGCTGATTGTTTAAAAACTGCTAGTTGTTATCACAAAATAAACCACAGACCGGCAATCAGGACCCTGATGTCTTGATTTTGGCAATAATGACTGGCTTACTGTCCACTATACTTTATATTTCACATACAGAACCAGTAAACAATACGGACAAGCGATATTGATTCAAAACGAAATGTCGATTCCATTTTTAGTTTCTAAGTATGTTTTTTAAAAAGTCAATTTTCTGTAGTCAGTATAATTTTTTCTTTATAGAAATAGATTAGTGTCTATTATTATGCTAATCATCAGCTTGATATTGCTCTTGTCCAGCACAAAGCTTGTTTGCAAGTCAAACTGATGTTCGATTTGTGAGCGATTCATTTTTTTGAGTTGATTCTAAACGATTTCGTCATTTTTTTTACAATCCTTATCCAGAAATCACAAATGTTTGCAAATGGTCAAAAAGTGTGGGAACCCCCGTAATAGGTGATGTTTGACCCTAGCAAACGGTCTTTTCGTGTGCAGCTTTTGCCCGAGTAACTTTGATTCTAACAAATCCTGAACACTTTTTCAGCATCAAGCCATTTGCACAAACTCCTTACTCAAACATACCGGGACCTGTTCAACCACCCTTAGGTAAGTGTGCAAGTGTGCAAGTAGTAGTTTCTTCAGTTTGCGCGCGCGGTCGAGTCTTATCTGGCGCCCCCTTGTGTTTGTGCAGCGTATGAGTCTCTGGCCCCTCCACTCCCGCCGGTCGCCACGGCGGTGCCCGTGTGGCAGGATCGCACCATCGCCTCCTCCAAACTGCGTCTTCTGGAGTACTCGGCGTTCATGGAGGTCCCTCAGGACCAGGACTCTGTGAGTAGACAGGAGCGATGTGGTAGTTGAGTAAAGTTTACAGCATCTCTGCTCGGTTTACAGTAAACGCTGCTTGACATGAAATACATCTCTTTTTTTTTTTTGCATGCGTTTGGGAGCTCACGCGCCGACTAGCTTCCCAAATTTGACACGAGTAGCATGTAAAAAATGTCTGTTGCCAAAAAAAGAGCTCATTGTAGTTTTCCAACCAAAATAAAATCTAGATGGTTTAATGTTTGAAAATGTTTTAATCTTAATCTTAATAAAGATTAAGACCATATAAATATAAAATATATATATATAACATTTTTGTATCACAATTTTACAGTTAAATTTTGAAATAAAAATATTTTTAAAAATTAATAAGTAAATAAAAAATATTATTAATATAAAATATTATATTATAGTCGTGTGTGTGTGTGTATATATGTATGTATGTGTGTGTGTATATATATATATATATATATATATATATATATATATATATATATATATATATATATATATATGATATATATATATATATATATATAAACCTTTAAAGAAATATTAAACTCTTTTTATGAATAATAAATAATAATTAGATTTTAAATGTAAAAAAAAAAAACACAAAATCTGACAAATTATTAAAAACATCAAGTGTTTGAATTTTTTATTGAGCATATATTATGTACACACAAATCATGACCATTTTTATACTTTCTAGCACATTATTAATTAAATTAATAATCAGATATTGCTCTTGTTTTAAAGGAATAGTTCACCCAAAAATGATTATCATCATCATCATCAAGGAGTTCCAAACCTGTATGAATTTCTTCTTCTGCAAAGATATTTTGAAGAACGTTTGTAACCAGGCTGTTTTGGGTCACCATCAAAATATCTTCCTTTTGTGTTCAGAAAAACAAAATTCATACAGGCTTGGAACTACTTGAAGGTGAGTAAATGATGACAGAATTTTTTTATTTTTGGGTGAACTATGTTACCTTTAACTACGTTATCAACATAACTTTTAAGACATTTGAATGAATTCACTTGTTTTTACATATTCATATTTCTTCTCTTAGATAAATAAGAGCGATACAGCATAGCCTGATGGTTCTATTAGTATCTGTATATCTCTGCACCTGATTCAAGTCATCAGTTTGAGAGAGATCCATGAACTGAGTTTGTCAAATTCAGAAACATACAAAATAAGCCGAGGACTGGAGTTGAGAACCACTGGCATAGACTAATTTTATTAGTTGCAGACAGACTTACGATATATTTGCCATTTCCTTTTACAGTACAGCAAACACCTGTTTGTTCACATTGGCCAGACCAACCCCTCCTACAGCGACCCTCTGCTGGAGACGGTGGACATCCGACAGATCTACGACAAGTTCCCCGAGAAGACGGGAGGCCTCAAGGAGCTGTACGAGAAGGGCCCTAATAACGCCTTCTTCCTCGTCAAATTCTGGGTGTGTGCATTTGTGTGAACGTGGACACAAACCTTACAGAAAAGCACTTAATTGGTTTTTTTTTTTGGCCACATATTGTACATTTCTGCTACATATGTGACCCCAGAGCACAAGACCAGTATTATATTTATATAATAGCAATAGCAATAGCCAAAAATACATTATTTGGGTCAAGATTGCTGATTTTCTTTTATGCCAAAAAAATCATTGGATATTGAGTAAAGATTGTGTTCCATGAAGATATTTTGTGAATTTCCTACTGTAAATATATTAAAATTTTTGATTAGCAATTAACAGCTTTAAACAAAAATAATAATAATAAATATATATTATTATTTATTATTATTATTTTTATTATAATATATATATATATATATAACAATATATATAATATTATTATATATATAATATCATTATATATTATATAATATTATTATATATAGTAATAATATTAGTTATATAATAATAATATTATATATAATTTTTGTTGTTGTTGTTTTGCACCCTCAGATTCCAGATTTTTTTAGTTGTATATCTTGGCCAAATATTTTCCTACCATAACAATGGAAAGCTTTTTTTAACCAGCTTTAAGATGACAATTATGACCGGTTTTGTAGCCCGGGGTATCATACAAAACCAATCGTAAGGGTCACACAAGCTTTGCATTGATGTATGATTTGTTATATCCATTTGAATATCTAAAATGCTGAGAATAACCCCTTTTAAAGTTTTCCAAACTGGGTTCTTAGCAATGCATATTACTAATCATTTATATATTTACGGATGAAAAGTACCTTAACGGAACATGATGTCCTAATGATTTTTGGCGCAAAAGAAAATGCGTACTTTTAAGCTGTACAATGTATTTTGGGCTATTACTACAAATCTACCCCAGCGACTGGTTTTGTGTTCCTGGGTCACTTGTGAATGATGATACTGAGCTGGTTTTTAACCTCTCAGGCGGATCTGAACAACAGCGGCGTTCAGGATGGACCGGGCTCGTTCTACGGAGTCAGCAGTCAGTACAGCAGCTCGGAGAACATGACCATCACCGTCTCAACCAAAGTCTGCTCTTTCGGGAAGCAGGTGGTGGAAAAAGTGGAGGTCAGTGAGGTCGGCCTTTAATTGACTGAAAAGCGCTGGCGTTTCTCGTATCTGACCGTGCTTTTGTTGGATTTACAGACGGAGTACGCTCGTGTCGAGGGAGGGAAGTGCTTGTATCGGATCCATCGCTCCCCAATGTGTGAATATATGATCAACTTCATCCACAAGCTCAAGCACCTGCCTGAGAAATACATGATGAACAGCGTATTAGAAAACTTCACCATCTTACAGGTAAAAGTCTTTCCCACCCTGACATAGACAATGAGAAAATCTTTTAATAACGCATTAAAAATGAGGCACTTTGACCTGAACTGAGACATTGTGGTGCTGTCTTGTTTTTCCAGACTCGGTCAACCTGGTTTTTAAATGTGCTTTATGAATAAACCTGAACTGAAATTAGGCACATCAACGATCTAGATTTAACTGACATTAAATAAGTTGTTGTAATTGATTGGAAACACAAAATAAAATTAGAAATGTAATTAAAATTATGAAAATATATCCTTTCAAAATATCAACAATATATAATAATAATTAATATAATATAATATAATTAATAATGGTGAAATGTAATTTAATGCATTCAATTTAATTTAATAAAATATTTAATTTAATAACACAATGTATAAATGCTTTATAAGAAAATATAATAATTTCACACAAGCACGTTTATGGCGTTTTATGCACACACAATTTTTTTCATAATTATCAGATCATTATGAAAATGTTCATTATTTAATGATGATATGATAATAATGATACCACTACTAATGTGTAATTTAATGCTATTGTATTTTGCTTGAAAATAATCACAATCATGTTGAAATTTTTAGCAATATTCGTAGTAGTATTAATAATAATAATAGCAAAATAATTTATGATCAGAATAAATTGTGCGTTTATTTTCTTAAATGTGTTAGAAGCAATATAAAATGATAAATATTTCATCAAATAAATCGTTAAATATAATTATGATGCTAAAATTATATTTTTTGTTTATTGCTTGGAAATAATAATTGCAGCCAGCGTTTTCTAAAGTCAAAGTTGAACTTTCCTCCCCTGTAACAGAAATGCTCTTTTCGGAGATGTTTAGTGTTTGTCTTCTGTTTGACCCGCCGCAGGTGGTGACCAACCGGGAAACCCAGGAGACTCTACTGTGTATAGCGTTTGTATTTGAAGTGTCGACGAGTGAACACGGGGCACAATACCACGTCTATAGGCTCATCAAAGACTAGCAGCGCCGCCGCCAGCTGTTCTGACAACAGACTTCTGATGCTTTGCACAGTCCCTCCGTCTCACGCGCGGAGGAATATGCCAAATTGTCCAAACATCGGAGGAGTACGCCAAAATGTTACAAAAAAAAAAACCCAAATGTTTTGCTCGGTGCAGAATTTAAGCCTTTTGAGGACATAAAAAAAAATATAGTATTACTCTGTCTAAAAAAAAAAAAAAAAAAAAAAAAAAAAAAAAAAAACTTTTTTTGTATTTGTTTTTAAATGCCTTAAATACAAAGTGGGTCACGTTGGTTTCGTTGCATATACAGATCATAGATGTCTTTTAAGCTTTGTTGTGTCTCCACGGAGGGAACGTGAACGTGTTTGGATGGGAAAGAACGTCATGGAAGACGACGTGTGCCGTTGATGAGCGGCGCATCGAGCGTATTACAGTGATGTAAGGGTGGATCGTCTCATTTTACCCCAAAATCAGAAGGAAAAATATATACCATATGCATATTTTGGATAAAGAAAATGAAGGCTATTTTTAGGACTACTTATTTACACTAACTACACTGAAATTCTTATTCCTGAAATTCTTATGCAGAAGAAAATGCATTTTTTAAAATTAAAATTAGTGCTTTTTTGCATTACAGTAAAAAGAAATGCGATTCATTTTCTTCAATGCGATATCATAATGTCCCTGAACTAAGTTTTTCTTTATGCATTTTATATAGTGTTTTTTCTTTTGATTTTGCGGTGAAATGTGACCTTGCTGGGTTTTGTGCGATTTGCCCACTTTTGCAAAAGAGGACCAGGTCGGATAGCGGAGGGTTTACATTCATTTTCGTAAAGGACAGACGTACTGCAAACACACAGCAGGAAAACAACGTCTGGACTCTATTTAACCGAATAACCGCAGATGTTACTTTTTCATCGGCTGTCCTTCGAACAAGAGAAAAGGCCTCAGAAACTTTTTTTTTTTTGCAGGTACTAAAGGATTTCGAGCAGTTGACCCAAAACGTGAGTGCCTTTCTTCAAAGAACTCAAATCGATCGATACTCTGAAGTGCCTTTTGACTACCTCTTGACGTAAAATAGTAGGAATAGATCAATTTCTTCGCGCCACGAGGTGACAAGGTGTTTAACTCTGCTGTTCATCGAAGCTTTCACGAGATGCATGAACCGAGGAAAGGTGGGATTGTTTGAAAGTCGTGTCTGAATGTTGCCCTGCTACAAGGAAAGCGCCGCCCGCCGAGATTTTAAACATTTAATCCTGCAACAATACCTCGAGAGAATTCGTTTTATGTCTTTCTTTCTTTTTTAATTCGGAGGACGTTGCGTTGCTGTCGTCGTATCTGGTGCTTTTTCAAACCCTGGAAGAGAATGTTTGCATTTCCAAGCCGTTTCTTTTTCTTCACCGTCACAATGTATCTGCACTGGGGGTTTTTTTTTGTTTTTTTTGCATCAAGCACATTTTTCTCGGCTTGACGTCAGATCCTTTAGTTTTGGGTTCAAGTGTAAAAGGGAAAGTCATTAGCGTCGCCCTGTACTTCAGCACGGGTGTGCGTCGTTACAGTTCTTACGGTTTGTGCATCTCTGAATCTCTTTTTTTTTTTTAGATGTAAAGGTGTTTTTAGAACAAGAACGCACCAGGTGTTCGACATTACAGAAATATGCCATTTTAACAGTGCTGAACTGAGATCATGTTTTGCTACTACTGAAAATGTTTGTTTTCCCTTTAGAGAACTAAAAACTTGAACTTTTGACCCGATTCAATGTTTTTGTTTTTGTTTTCGTTGAAGCCATGTAGCGTTTTTTGTTCCACTCGCCCCTAAATTTGAAAGACGGCACCATTTTGTATGAATAGTGTCCTCGGGATGGTTGTTGGTGCTCGCTGATAGCAGTTTTATGTCTAGATACGTTCTGAAGGTACTGCTAATTCTTTGGTACACCTTAAAAAACGGAAATGTAATGTATATTGGTACAGCCTTAACCTACTTTTTTTTTGTATGTTTGAACTTCAGTGACGACAGTTTCCTCAATTGTATTTTTTTCTTACAGGCTTTTTTTTTGTCTCTTTTTTTATAATTATTGTTATTATAATTATTAAGTTTATGTTTGCTCTTTGACTTTCAATTGATGCTGTATGCATACATTGAAATTTTTGTGTGTTACTGTTATTTTATGCCATAATCTAAGTGGTGTTGGCAAAAGCTTTCCCCTTGTTTTTAACTGTTCATTGTGGCCTTGGATACCAGTTGTGCATTGCAGTTATGTATATCTTCAATGTTAGGGGTTTGTATAATATAATCAAAACAATGTATAGCAATACCAATAAAATGGCATGGGTCTCCTTGGACCATATTTCTTAAAACACGCTTACAACTTTGTAAAAGTGTCTTATTCTCTTTCATGAATGAGGCTCACAAAATGTAACAAGGTATGTGTATATGTTTAATCTAAATTACATGAAAATTTTGAAAGGCAGAATTAACACGTTTAGTATTTTGTATTGCTGCTATTAAAGCAACATTAAAGAAATGCCTTGGTACTTAGAGTACTATAGTAAATGTTCAAAAACTTGACTGCATTGAGCTACATTTCAAATTTAGGATGTTTGTCTTTTTAACTCTATAAAGTACTTTTGCTTTAATGCGTTAATTCGTTTTATTAGTACGCACGTATAGAAGCGCTCCACACAAATAATTTCAAAATATACTCGAACGTCATCGCTAATACTCAACAACGCCCCTGATTGGTCCGTTTTTAGAAGCGCAAGGAAAAGTAACAGGAAACCCGTGACAACGTCATCTGCTCAAGCAACGCTCTGTAAAATAATTACACCCCGGAATAGTTATTTAACAGCTATTTTATTGAAATTACAAAGTGGATATTTAAATTATACTAATTAATATTTTGAGACGTTGCACCACTCCGAATAGAGACGATAACAGTCGAGCGCTTATCTGAGGAAAAACTCAATTTCCCAGCATTCCAGTGTAATAACGTGGCGCTGGTAATGACGAAACCGTGACGTCTGCAAGTCGGCGTAATAAACTTTGGTGCGTTTGCCGCAAAGTACGTTTTTTGTAGGAAACAAGCAAAAAGTAAACCTCTTTAAACACTATTGAAAAACTGCGAGATACAAACTCGTGCGTCAGTCACGGGGAGACGCTTTGTCGTGCGCCCAGCAGCTGAGAGCGAGCCCGTTCGCTCGTTTTACAAATTAAAAGTTTACAGTTAAATGAAAAATGCCCCTAAAGCGGACTGACTTCTCTGCGGTCGTCATCCAGGTCAGTGGCAGATGAGGAAGCGGCGGTCTGACTGTAGGTGGACGGGATATGAGACGCACTGAGCTCACGAAAGTGTGTTTATAACATCGACATTAGAAGCGCTAGAGCGAAACCGTGTGAAGCACCGAAGGTAAGATTCAACGGCGTTTACTTGAAATGCGTTCTACAGCGTTCGCGCGAATTCTGTCGCATGTTTGCACCCGTCTCTTTCAGTACTCTACACGACTACTCGTTTTATAGACGTGAGCATTTAATGAAAATACCACAGTCCGCTTTAATGTTAGAAACCTGTACCGGCCCGTTTGTTTTACATTTAACAGTGCATGTGCGTACGGGTGTGACAGAAATATGAAAATAATGCTACAGACGAGCAATCTATAATGCTCACTGCTGACAACAATGTAAATATATAGAAAACATTAACACGCAAATTATATGATAATAGCATGAGAGATGTGTTCAATTTATATGTATGTATGTGTGTGTGTATATATATATATATTTGTATAAACGAGTTTCCATAGATTTAACCAGGAATCTATGAGTAATAAACAACACTCTGAAAGTTTGAAAAATAATTGAGTTTTATATATATATATATATATATATATATATATATATATATATATATATATATATATATATATATATATATATACACACACACACACACTGACTGACTATGTTATATATAAATTATTTTTCACACTTTCAGAGTGTTGTTTATTATTAATAGATTCCTGGTTAAATCAAAAATAAATAGCAAAAAAACAATCGCGAGAATCAGAAAAGTTTTTGTTTTTAATTTTACATTTTTTTTTTAAATTGAAAGTTTTAATTGAAACTGCTAGATAAGAACTTGGAACCTGCAAGAAAAAGATAAAATTTCTGTCTGCCATTTCTTACGGTTTCGTGCTGTTTATATATCTCACAGTAATTTTTTTCTCAGATCCCCCCCATGGTGTAAACATGCTTCCCTAAAGCACTGATAACATTATAACAACGGCCCAATCGCTGGTGTGTCTGGTATCAGCAGTAAACACGGATCGTCCCGGCGCCGTCCAGTGCTTGTGTGCAGCAGCTGCGTCTGTGTTTACTGTCCCTGGATGATCATAACGCTGGAGCAAATGCTGTTGCTTACTGGTGTAAAATGAATACAGACTGATTTACTGTCATCACAAGCACACGCTGCCACAAACATTCAGCTTAGGAAGTTTATGTTAGGAGGATCTTTGGGATTTGCAAGAATTTGGGATCATAAAAATACCATGGTACATTATTTTAGCGTATGATGTGCCATAATATTACTGTAGTGATGACAATACCATGTTATTTTGATATATACCATGGTACAAGTGCCAAAAACATTGTAGTACCATATTAGTACCTTTTTTTTTAATTTTTTGTTGTTGCAATGTAAGGGATGGCACCGGCACAATACTATTTATTTAGTTTTAATAATTAATAATTTTATTTTAAATTAAATTAAAATGTATTATACATTATTTTACATTGATAACAAATTAATAATTTTGATAAATTAATTTTATTTTAAATTAATATTTTAATTTTAAATGAAAATGTATTATTTTACATTTATAATAGATTAATAATTTTATAATTAATTTTATTTTAAATTAATTTTATTTTACATTTAAATTTATTATAAATTATTTTAAAATTTACAATAAATTAATAATTTTATAATAAATTTATTTTATTTTACATTATGCGCTTTGTACATAAAATGCATGCATTTAGAATGTGTCCTGCTTGATTTCATTTTATTAAGAGTATTGTGAGAAAAGTTAGAAACGCAAGATATAAACTTGCTAACCGTTATGTAAGCGATTGAAAGAGATGCTTTCAATGTGTATAAAATCACATTTCTAAAATTATTTATTTATTTTAGGCTAGCATTTTGTAGTTAGTATAATGTGTGCTGCGTGTGTGTGTGTGTGTGTGTTTATATATATATATACATACACACACAAGGTTATCTTCTCAATCACTGTGCATGGTGTGTTCTGTACTGTAAGCATCACCATGGCAACACAGAGAGTGGACCTTTGACCCTCGGGATTGAGGCGGAGCTATCATGATATCCAGCAGCGCTGTGGGCTTTTTGATTTATGAGTGTTTGTGTATCAGGGACTCTGTCTGGGGCTCAGAGGTGTTTCAGTTACTCGTACGACTGCGGACCGACGAGCGCCACTCTTACATTTTAAGCAGGTCAGGTAAACATGAAGCACGCTTTATTTTAGATTGGTGAAGCGGTGGCTTTGCGCTTACGTGAAGTGAATATCTTTATGAAATTTGTCATGTTTGTAAGCTCAACGCGTTCGATTATTATTAATGCATTTGTATAGCATTTCATATTTTCCACAGTACAGTTCCACAGAACTTTTTTTCTTTCTTTTTTCTGTGAAGTATTATGAGTAAACAGTCTCAGACGTTCAGTAACGCTAGTTCAGAGAAATCCGCAACTGACTCAAACCGTTTTGTTTTGTGCGTCGAAACTGGTTTAAGCGTAAACTGGAAACTTTTTTTTTTTTTTTTTTATCTTTGCAGACTGGCTGCAACCATCCCATAAGACCCATCGCCATGGCAGCCTCAGAACCAATCGGATTCCGCGTCTTCTCTCTCAACTGCTGGTGAGTTTTCTCTAGCTGGAGAAACCCAGTTCTTAAATTCTGCAGAGAATGTTTTTCGTTGAAGTTATAGTATTAATTTACTGCAAATGATCCCCGAATGCAAGATGACGGTATATAGGGTCGTGTAAGCCGATGTAGCTAGTTTTGATTGTTTTAGGGGGATCCGATACCTCAGTAAGAACTGCAAAGAGCGCTTTGTTATGATCGGAGACCTGCTGAGTCGGGAACAGCTGGATATAGCATTACTGCAAGAGGTAAAGCTGTTTAAAATGTTTAAATGAATTCTCTATTCATAAAATATGGCATATTCATATTTACATTCACTGCCACAGATACGCTACCGTCTTCTCTCAGCGTAAAAATGATTGACGATCATAATCGAAGCAAATATATTAGTGGGTCTGTTTGTTTCAGGTGTGGTGCGAGAAAGACTTTCAGTTTTTAAAGAAGCAGCTAAGCAGCGCCTATCCGCACTCCCATTATTTTAAAAGGTCAGTTGTGATCTGTAACGCACGAAAAAGAACACAGACTACGTTTTTAATAAACGCACAAACCGATATGAACATAGGCGCAATAAAAGATGCAAACTTCTCCCCTTTAGTGGATTTATAGGCAGCGGGCTGGCTGTGTTTTCCAGACACCAAATCCATGATGCCTTTCTGTACAGATACTCATTGAATGGATATCCATACATGGTGAGTCCGATCAGTCACATGCACAAACATCAACTTACATTTGAAAATAAAGTTTTAGGCAACATAGCACGCTCCTAAATAACATACTGGTTTTATAAAATACCTATAGCTATGCATAGTAACAATATTAGGTTTTTTAAACAGTGCTTTTGTGCAGAACGCCGCCCCCGCCATTATAGGCACAGGCTCACTAGCTGTTGTTTTCATGCGGCGTTTATGTGGCCTCAGTTTCCTCTTTCAGCGTCAGTCGAGAGGTTATTCTGGTGGCTTGTTAATAATCAATTCTTATATCAGGCTCAACATGGCGACTGGTTTGGCGGTAAAGCCGTCGGGAAGGTCTTGCTCAACATCCGCGGGCTGAAGGTTCATGTATTCGTCACTCATGTAAGTTCATGCAAAATGCGTATATCAGTGTTATATTTGTTACTGCTTATCATGTTTTCATCTATGAGAGTATTTTTATTATATAAATGTTTGTGCTTTTATCATGTTTTTGTTTTTATTATGAGAGTTTTTTTATTATATATTGCCGGGAGAAAGACTCCTATCTCCCGCACCGAGTGGTTCAAGCCTGGGAGCTGCAACAGTTCATAAGGTGCTAAACGTCTGCTATATTTACCCACGGCTGCGGTGTATTTTGAGCCTCATGTAGGTTTTATTTGCTCAGTTTTTTTTTAATAACGGCCTCTCTGCAAAACTGCCACAGATTCACAATGAAGCCAGCGCTAAAAAGAAGGCTCTTTCGAGTGGTCCTGTTAAAATGTCTCACAACTTTTACTTTTTCTTGTAATATTGTAATACATCACAGTTATTTTCAAGCCTGGGAGCTGCAACTTGTGTGTGTTCTGTGTAAGGTGCTAAACGTCTGCTATCTTTGTCTGTCTGTCTGTCTGTCTGTCTGTCTGTCTGTCTGTCTGTTCTGTCTGTCTGTGTGCCTGTGTGTGTGTTGTTATTTGCTGTGTGTGTTTTTTGTGTGTCTGTGGCCTCTCTGCAAAACTGCCACAGATTCACTGTGTGTGCCAGCGCTAAAAGTGTGTGTGTGTGTGTGTTGTGTGTGTGTGTGTGTGTGTGTGTCTCACAACTGTGTTACTGTCTGTCTTGTAATGTGTGTAATACATCTCTGTCTGTTTTCAGTGTGTGTTTGTCTCTCTGAACTGTCTCTGTGTGTGTGTGTGTCTCCTGTCTGTCTGTCTGTCTGTGTGTGTGTGTGTGTCTCTGTCTGTCTCTGTGTGTGTGTGTGTGTGTGTGTGTGTCTCTGTCTCTCTGTCTCTGTGTGTGTGTGTGTCTCTGTCTGTGTGTGTGTGTGTGTGTGTGTGTGTGTGTCTCTGTCTCTCTGTCTGTCTCTCTGTCTCTGTGTGTGTGTGTGTGTGTCTCTGTGTGTGTGTGTGTGTGTGTGTATTATGCTAACAACTGGCTGTCTTTTTGTATGAAGGCACACCAGTGCTGGAGCGGACGCTGTGATTCTGGGTGGAGATCTGAACATGCACCCGGACGATCTCGGCACCAGACTGCTGAGAAACTACACAGGACTTCTGGACTGTTTCAGTGAGACCGCTAACTTTGATGTTAGTACTGCAGCATGAGGCCGCCTGGATTATTGTAATGATCGAGTGTGTGTGTGTGCATTATAAAAAGTCATAATTATGATTTATGGCAGCCATCCTGTCCTTTATTTTAGGGATGTGAGGAGGGATGTACTCATATATCAGAAAACCCATTCACGAACACAGATGGGCTCGTTCCTTTTGGAGGGGGAGTCCGTATAGACTACATCCTGTTTAAGGTAAATATACTTGTTGGCATTTACATTTACGTTTTAATAATTTAGCAGACGCTTTTATCCAAAGTACAAATGAAGTCAAATTATTTTAATGGTTTTTCTAACGCTCTTAACCGTTGCTTGTGCTGCGGTGTAGTCGTTTAAGCAAAATTAAAATGAACAAAATGATTACTTGCATGTCAGATCTGCAGCTTTCTTTACCTGTACGCTCATGAATGAATGAATCAATCAATCATTTTTATTTATATAGCACTTTTAACAACACAGGTTGCATCAAAGCACTGAACAATTTGTTATTAAATGCAGAGACGGTCTCTGTAATCAATTCGACGATGATCGCTAGAAGTTAAGTGTCCTCAGCAAAGCAAGCTGGTGAGACCAAAACCCCATCCATACAGAATGGAGAAAAAAAAACCTTGGGAGAAACCAGAAACTCCTGTGATAGGACGCCCAGCACTTAACTTCCAGTTGAATGAATGCTAACAGCTGTTTTCTGGCAGGGATCAGGGGAAGTGGATGTGAGCTGTGAGTCTTTGTCCACAACTAAGGGCCCTGTTCCTGGACATCCCTTCCCTTATTCTGACCACGAGGCTCTCACAGCCGAGTTCCTGTTTACACCGACTACAAAGGGAAATGGGTGCTCCGAGAGACGGGCTGGCTGTGTTTCAGGTATTTGCTTGGAATAATAAAAACACGCATTTTGCTTCAAAAACAATTGCTCTCTATTTTCGAAGAGCTTTAATAAAGTTTAAAAAATGACCGCTTGATCCATACATGCTAGTTTTTTTTGGGATATGCTATGCGCTTTAAAGGAACATTGCACCCAAAAATATTAATCACTCAATCTTACATTGCTCAAAACTTCTACAAATAAAAACATACATACATGAATGAATGAAAAAGATTGTTTAAAAAAAACTGTGAGTAAATGATGGATCATTTGACTCAAAATGCAAACAACAATGTTAAAAATAAACAAAAACAGTAATATTGTGAAACATTGTTACAGTTAACTGTTTTCCATTTTGGTAACGCTTTATTTTAAGGTGGCATAATACAGATTTAATTAGCTAATTACGTGCTTAGTAGTAGTCATTGTACATACGTGAAATAAAATGTACTCATCGTGTAACTAAGTTACGGAACAGCCTGTGATTTATGTCGATGTAACATGCAGCTACTGTTACACACACGTTACACAGCTACTTATGTACATATCTTGATGCACTTTATTTTAAGTAGCGTATGCCTGTGTAATATTCTGTCATTTGAATGTAATTAGAAAGGTATAGCATGTATTTAAGCACATGTGTGACAATCTTTTGGTTTGATGAGTAGCTGTGTAACAGACTTGGTCTGTTACAAATGTGTAACAGTAGCTGCGTATTACGTCTACATAGTTACAAACTGTCCCATAATTTATTTACATGGTAAGTACTTTTTGGTTTAAGTACAACAGACCTTAAAATAAAGTGTTATCTCTATTTCAGTGTATTTTATCATGTTTTCCTTTTATTCAAAGTAGAATTTTTAGAATTACTTCAGTCTTCAGTGTCACACGATTCTCCAGAAAACATTATACTTTGCTGATTTGCTGTACAACAGACATTTCTTATTATGACAATTAAAAACGGTGCTGTTTCAAAGTTTTGTCAAAATTTGTAATGCAGAAAGAAAGCATTTTGTAACATTGTCCTTGTCACTTTTGGTCAACTGAATACTTTTTGAGGAATAAAAGTCACTGAATGCAAACATATAGATGTTAGAGTGTGTTTTTTAATCCGGACACTTTGTCTCTTTCTCAGATAAGCTTCCTGAGCTGGTCAACACAGTCAATGAAGCTCGTACCGAAGTAAAGGTGGGTCTTCACTGTGCTGAGCGCATGCGGCACACAGCGGCACGCACAGGCATTATGGGTCTTGTACTGTTAGTGCTTGAGCTAGCAATCGCCGCCGTCCCGTTGTTTGCTCTGGGAACTGAACAGCCCTTTCCCAAAGCCTCTTTCTACCTGCTGGGGGCGCTGTGCTTTGCCGTCCTCTTCTCCACACTGATGCTGTACGTCTTCTACAGCATGGAGGTGAAGGCACTACAAGGCACCGAGGACCAGATGAGACTGGCGCTGAGTAGCTTTCAAGAACAGCTTAAGGAGTCCCCCGAGGTTTTATCCTCGGACCGTTCGCAAAGGCCCCTAGGTAGCAAAGATTCAGCCAGAGAGTTAAACCAAATGTAACGTTTGAATAGAATTGGAACTTTTTATAGAATTATGTATGACTATTTTACTATTACTATTTTATCATGTCTTAACTGACCACTTTTATGCAGCTTTTTCACATCGATGTTGAGGATACTTTTACCTGGAAGCAAAGTTAGTAAGTTAGCAAAATCATTACTTTCATGACAGATCTACTTTACTTTACTTTACTTTAGTTATTTCATAGTGGTTCCCAGAATGACTTTAAATTATGAAAAAATAATATATATATATATATGATATATAAATAATTAAAAAAAAAAATAAAAATTCATGTGGTTAATTAACCTTACACATTAACCCTGTTATTATTAATATCAATAATTATTCATTTAAAACTCAAATTTATTATTTAGTTATCTAAGTAAATGGTTAAATGCATAATCTTAAAATGCAAACTGAAATCATATTTTATATATTATATATTTTACATCTTTTTTTTAAAGTGCATAGTTCACACACACACACACACACACAAATTAATATAAAATAATATAATATATATATAATACGGGCATTCAAATATCAAAACTATGAAGGTTGAAAGCCATTGCTTTAGAAGAATGGACCAGTATGAATGATATATGACGGCTTATTATCACCTGCTCATTGAATGTTGTTTTTCTTTGCTAACATTTGTAAATGGAGACCTGCTGGGCAGGTGTTTCTTTCCTTTTATTTGTTAAATGTTTCCAATCATCAGTTTGTGACGTTTTGTGCATTAATTGTGAACTTGACGCTTAACTGTCCATGCTAAGACCTTTCGGGAAATGAGAAGAAACCTCATCTCTTCATTCATCTTCAGTTACTGTTTGAGGAAGTCGAGCGGAGAAGAATAAAACCACACAGCTGTAATTATTATTCGATTATTTGGTCGAACCACTCCATAACTGTTTGTTTTTTATTTGTTTAAGCTGTCAACAATCCTCGTGTCTCTCGTGTTAACGGTTTATGACATAACTGTATCTTTTATAAAAAAAGAATAAACAAAGCACATCGGTTTTCAGCAATCTAGCGTTTTGATTTGGTTTCAATGCGATCTGCCCTCCACAAGGGTGCAGTGTAGGTCAAGTATTAATGGTAGCTCTTATTACACAAATATACAGCATGCTGTCAGTTGCTGCATTTAGTAGATATTAGATTTTAGTTTTTTTAATAACGTTTGATGTCCTCAAAACCGACATCTATGGACATGGTCAACCAGCGGTATTTGATACAGATACCAGTTTGTTTATATATAACTTAAGTAGTTCAGGTAAAATAGTTTTTTTTTCGATCCGAAGGTGCGAGAAGAGAAAGCGACCTCTCCTCTTTGTTCCTTCAGAACAGGACGAGCCCGAAGACTTTCCCATTCGCCCGTCTGACGCGCTGTCCTTCACCGCTGACGTGTTCCCAACATTAATGATGTCTCATTGTGGAGCGGGACCTGCCCATGCAGATGACTCGGGCGCAGTTTTTTCACGGGTGTGGCAGGATCTGCTGTCTTCACATGTGCTTTTGCTAACGCCGTCTGCTCCGCTGATGAGTCCCCACCTTAGTCACGGAGGTTCTCAGCGGTTGTGCTCATGCACGGCCTCGGGGCTGCACTTAAAAGGCCTTTGTTCATAAGAAAACAATGTCTTAAATTAATAGGTGGAAAAACGTGTTTACGCTATCTGCAGTGCTAGTGAAACGCCGAGAGTTAATGCTGAAAGTGAAATGGTACTCCGAGAGTTCATTCGGGGTTGCTTCAAGCCTCAGTAGACGCCCTTTCTGATGGCCGGGTCTCCTGCAACAACTGGATTGGCAGCTTTTCCCTAGCAACATACAGAAAAAACATACAGTTATAAAGTAGTAAATGTGTATTAATAAAAAAAATAAAAAAAAATTTAATTAAAAGAGGCTTTTGATGCAAACTAAAAAGTAAAACAAAAAAATGATATTGAGACAAATGTAAGAAATGACAGCAATTTAATCGATTTGATATGTAGATATATGAAAGCTGTAATTAAGTAATTGCCTCCTCATGTTATGGTCATATTTACTGCACAATACGTTTATATAAATCAATGTTTTACCTCGATTATGCTTATAAGCGAAGTGCATGCATCATAGCTACAAAAGCTATTCATAGCTACAAAAATATTAGTAGTGTTATTTTTAAGAAAAATTGTAAACTCAAAATAAAATAAAAATATATATATATATATATATATATATATATATATATATATATATATATATATATATATATATATATATATATATATATATATATATATATTTGTTTTAAATAAAATTCAGTTTCGGTCCTGGATGCTCGATACAGCGCTCTGATTGGCTGCTTCACCTCATTCTGTTATCTTCACACAGGGACTATATTTTGTAGCGGAAGGTGCCACTTAATGTTTTATTAAAACACAATGCGTAAAAGCGACCGGATTCTTAAAAGACGCTGAACGTAATGAACGTATACACCTGCGCGTCGTGCCTAACAACGCCCTTAATATCAAACAAAAAAACTCGGACGCTCTTTTTAAAGTAGCCCGTCTAGCCATTATCCCTATTAAAAGTGACGCTTTGTTCTATCATTAATGAGCTTTCTCGGCGTGACGAGGAGAAGGACAGGTGTCGACCGGGCGTCGCGTGGGCGTGGTCGAGGGCAGGGCCAGGTGAATCTCTCCCGTGAGTCAAACCCTGAATCAAACGCAGAGCTGCCAGACGGAGCAGATAGTTGGAGCTTTACGAATCGGACCTCGCCTGTCTCTGGAGCGGAGACAAAAGCCAAAAATGATGCCCGAACCTTTAAAGTCGGCTCTGTCCATCGGAGACGTGGAGGACACGTCCCTCGCGCTGCCGTCCGACCGCGAGCTGAGATCCGCGCAGCAGAGAGTCCTGGAGCAGGTCCACACCATCAAGAGGAGCAAGTCCAAATACAGCAGCAAAAGCGTGTCTGGACTCACTTCCCCTGCTAGTGAGTGCACTTCAGCTGACAGCACGCCTTTTAAAAAAGGAATCGGCGCGCTTTTCATTTTTGCTTTTGATAAGGAGCCATGTGTTATTTGCCTTCTTGGACTTCCGTGGTATTGCAGTATTTTTTTGTTCTGTCGTACTTTAAGGTTGCACTCGAAAGGTAACACCGTGGAACACTTTGTTTGCTATTAGGCTGCTACACCGAGTACGTAGTATGCACACACTGTTTTTAGGTTTAGCTGGGGTTACCATGGTGATGTAACCCCAGCTAAATATTTATAATGATTTTTTTTAGACTCCTTATGAATCAAAATAATTGATACAAGTAACGTGGAATTGTTTGATGGAGTTGACTTGCATTATAAACTCTTTTTATTGATTGGTCGACCACAAGAGAAAACTTAATAGTGTAAAAAAAAAAAAAAATGAAAGTGAGCAATTTCTTTTCCTAAGAAATCACTTTCATTTTAAACGCAGGTATTTGATTTCATTCAGTCATATAATGTGTTTCCCTTTATAAAACCAGACGGTCGTGTTTAATCATTTTCAATCAAGTACAGCCTGTACATTTAGAAGTAAATTATACATGTTAAAAATTAATAATTCTTATTAGTTGTAGATAAATGGCTATATGTGAGCAATTTAAAACTGAAAAAAGTGACAGTATTTTTCTAAAACAAAAACAAACATATATATATATATATATATATATATATATATATATATATATATATATATATATATATATATATATATATATAATTCTTTTTTTTAAACCAAGATTTAATTCAGTCTTAAGTAACATTTGTCTTTATATAAATACTTAATTTAGATGTACAATATACATAATAAACAGTCCATGATTTCTAAAATAAACTCTTATTGTTACTGGATAAACCTCTCTGCAATACCGTAAAAAGTGAAAATATGCACTCAGAAAAAAATAAATGTCATATGTTAAATAATTTATTTGACTTTGATAAAAAGCATAATAAGTAATTAATTAATAAGTAATAAGTAATTTTTCAGTAAAACCTATTTTTTCTTTCTATCTATCATTTTGATACAGAGAATGAAGTGTTAAAAAAAGCGTGTGATTTCCAGAACTCACAGCGTCCCTGAATGCATGTTTATTTATTTATTTATTTTTTGTCACGATTCCATCTCAGGTCCTGAAAGCGACAGTGTGTTCTACGACTTCAAGTTTTCCCCCGGCGCGTCTCTCAGCGGACCCTCGTTCAGCAGAGGAGGAACCATGACAAACGGGGTAAACGTCTCTCAGTTTTTCCCACGGTTGGGTGGCTGAAGCGCATTTTTTCATTACTCGCCCCGTCCCACTGAGTCACCTTTCAGGACAACAATAGAAACGTGTAAAATGTCACTTGTAGCTAATAACCAGGTTACATGCTTTTTTTAAAAAATGCTATTCTTATAAAAACTTAAAAACATCCGTCAGCGGCTGAAAAGCATCTAATACATTATTATTATTCAGTAGCGTGGCTATATGTTCACTGTTATACTACCTGTATTAAAACATGTTACATTTGCAATTTTTATGCATAGGAAAAATGCTTCACGACACCACTCCCCTCCTTCACTTTTTCTGACTCATCTCAGTGTTGTATTACCAAACGGCCTGGTTTCTAGGTATCCTGCCAACCCTTCTTTACATTTGGGTGTATCCGCTGGAATCTTAATGCCGTCTGTGTTTTAAAAGCCTTGTTTGGCCTCAGCGGAGTGCGTAATCCAGCTGCATTATGTTGTTTTTAAGCGCGTAAAACCCTGTTTTGACACGGTTTCGCTTGAATTATTCCCTGACATACCCGTATACGAATGATTTAGTTATTTTCTTCCGTCGCTTCGTAGTTTGACTAGACTTGGAGCTGCTTTTGCTTGCGTTTTAATTGACGGATCCGCCCTTAGTTATATATTTTCGCCTAACCGTGGCATGGATTAGATTAAAATTACGGGTTCAGAGTTGTTTGCGGTGTATAATTTTAGGATTGGGACTAAAGCACGCGCACTCGTTGCACCTGCTTTGTTTTTGCATTCGTATTTAAGATTTGTGTTGCATTGCTTTCCGTTACAAATGATGAAATGAGCATGAAACTTAAAGCGAAAATCTAACTGTGTCTATCTGCTTTTCTGTGTATTATTATAAACTTCTGAAAAATACTAAAATTAAATTAGTGCATTTAATTATTAAATGAAATTTGCATTTATTGTTGCGCATAAAATTTTAGCATTTAGATTTAATAAAAATAGACTTGTTTCTGCATCCAGATAATGCAAACTAGACAAATTAAAATGTCGGACTGACCTTTTTTGGCGTTTAAGAGTTTTTTATTAGACATTGCAATATTAAAAATCAAATTTGAGTATGATGATGTGTTCTCTGTATAATTATAGAGTTATAGTAGTTATAGTACTGAAGTATGCACTTGCTAAAATGCTTTATTTTGCATTTAATTTTAAATGAAAATATATGCATTATTTATTTATTTGCATTTAGATTCGACGACTTATAAGCATGACAATTTGAGTCAAAAATTGCCTTTGTTGCTTTGTCCGGACGATAAAATGTTAACGCTCTCTAAGTGTACAAGTTCTGCAGGTAAATGTTCAGACCTTTAAGAGTTTTCAGTGTTTAGATTGTAATTAAAAGAGCATTTTCAGGACTTAAGTACACGACGTCCGAGTTAAAATGTTCTGGTTTTCGTTAAAGGAATAGTTCACCCAAAAATGAAAAACTCTGGCGTTTCCAAACCTGTATGAGTTTCTTTGTTCTGCTGAAGATGTTTGGAAGAACCTGGCTGTTTTGGGTCACCGTAGACTTCCATTGTAGGGAGAAATAAATACTATGGAAGTCAATGGTGACCCCAAACACCACTGAAACTCATACAATGTTTTCTTTTTTGGGTGAAACGCTTAATTATATATTATACTTGCATTTCGATTTTTTCGATGTGAGCGTGTACATTGCCCTGCTTCTGTATCCAGGCTATGCAAAGGCAAGGCTACGTGCGCCAGTCCACCAACTCCCGTAGCTCCAGCGGTCAGCGGGTGTCCAGTGGCTCCAGCAAGTACGATCGGAGCCTGTACAGCGCTGCCGGCACCCTCCCGGCCCAAACCCGGACCAGCAACCAGCTGTACAGCTACAACGCCACTCGCAGCGCTCCGGACCTGGGCTTCCAGTCCACCTCCGCCGCTCTGCGCACCCAAAGCGGCCGGCAGACCCTCACCAAGGCGCCCGTCGCCGCTCCTGTCCAGGCTTACGGGAATGGCAGCGCGGCCAGAATGCCCAACGTCAAGCGGGCCGCGAGACGGCCGTCTTCCCTGCAGTCCAACGGGGAGTCCAGGCTCTCCGTGATCAGGACCGGACAGGCCAAGGACGTCTCTGGGTGAGTTTTGCGGTGTTCGGTCATGACGCGGTGATCCGTGAGCGCTCTCTCACTCGCTCGCTTGTGGATAGGATGAACGCGGAGAAGCTTATGGCCGATATGACGATGCAAGACGCGGTCGACTATCTGTTCAGCACGGATGAGAGCTACCAGCTGTGCGGAGCCGCTTACATCCAGCACAGCACCTTCACCGACGACAAGGCCAAGCAAGAGGTCTGCACCATTAACTACCTTTATCTTTTAGACGTAAACTACAGACGTGTTTTTGGACATTTCTAGTATTAACATGATATTCCTTTATATTAGAGTACTGTATAAAAACTGTAGCGCTTGGGTTATAATCACGGTGTTCTTTTACATTTTGAATTGCTTACATTTGTACGAAATGAATGTTAGAGCTATCATACTACCATTTGATGGGTGTTTCCACAGTATTTTTTTTCGCTAATACTATAGTAAAACTATATTAATTTGAAATATGACATGGTTTTCATATGGTACCTCATATCATACGTCAATAATCTGAATAATAAATCTATAATTTAAATCTAATATAAAATTATAAAAAAATATATATATATATATATATATATATGT
The DNA here is from genome assembly GCF_018831695.1 of Puntigrus tetrazona. Classification (NCBI taxonomy): domain Eukaryota; kingdom Metazoa; phylum Chordata; class Actinopteri; order Cypriniformes; family Cyprinidae; genus Puntigrus; species Puntigrus tetrazona. The sequence continues at coordinate 26,575,649 of NC_056704.1, forward strand.
ATATATACATTTTATATATATATATATATATATATATATATATATATATATATATATATATATATATTATATATTTTTTTATTGTAGTTTTATTTTTATGTTTAACCGTAGTAATTTTTTTGTTTTAATGTTAGTCATCGTAATGCTTCAGGTTATTTTATTCAAGTTTTTTTTTTTATTAGATTTTTGTATTTATTCAGCTTTATTTCAATATAAAACATTGCGTTGCGTTGCGTTGAAGTGGACAATAGTAACGCTGCATCTGAATGCATCAGTGCACTACGGTTTCACCACGGTACGTTCGGTCTCAGTGAGCGTGTCCTGCGTCACAGGTGATGACCCTGAAGGGCATTCCTCCGCTGGTCAACCTGCTGAACAGCCCCAGTCCTCAGGTCCAGGAGACGGTGGCCGCAGCCCTGAGGAACGTGGTCTTCAAAAACCAGCCCAACAAAGAAGAAGTGCAGCGCTGCGGAGGAATCACACAGGCTGTGCAGCTGCTCGCCGATAGCAGCTCTGAGACTCAGAAACACCTGACAGGTGGCCAACCGTCGCATTCACGTCACTGATAAGAGGAGCGCTCAAAGCACATGACAGGATGCTAGACCGCTCCACTCCGCTTAATATATGGCAGCTAATTAATTATCTGACAGGTTTTCGTGCGTTTTAATGGTGCATTTGAAATGTTTTAAAAAACAATGTTTTGATCCACTTCAAATGTTTTTATTAAGCTTTTTTTGGCATTTAAATGTTCTCCCTCTTAAAATTTAGCATTGTTGTTAGAGGAATACGTTATTTACTAAATGTAATAAATAGCTTAATATTTAAAATAGCCGTTATTTAAAATTGCAACAATATTTACAGTTTTTACTGCGTTTTTGATTATATAAGTGCAGCCTTAGAGAGCCCAAAAGACTGTGTAACAAACATTTAAAAACCCAGACTTCTGGACAGCTGTTTACTGCAATTCACGAACAAAGTATTGTTCATTTGTTAATTCATGTTTGATCAGAAAACATTAGCTAATGCTCAACTTGCAATGCTAAAAATGCATTAATGTATATAAACATGTTCAGAAAACCTCGATTAATGTTAATTTATATAAATTTGAAATGCTAAAAATGCAATATTTGTAAAAAAAAACAACAACTTGTAGTTGTACTACAAGCAAAAACTAGATTTTAGGATACTACAATACACATTAACAAAGGCTGTCAAAAAATTATTTTTTATTAAATGCTAATGATATTGTTCATTGGTATTTTATGATACCTAACTTATATATATATATATATATATATATATATATATATATATATATATATATATATATATATATATATATATATATATATATATATATATATATATATATATATTTTTTTTTTTTTTTATTTTTAGGTTTTAGCAGGGCATAGGTAGTTTTTATTCAACTTCAGTCTGTAATTCAATGTTGTCCTGCTGAAAATTGCAGTGATACTTCACAATATTACAGATTTTCCTATTTTTTTTTAATGAAATGCACACGGCCTTGGCGCGCATTAAAGACGTCTTTCAAAAACTTTAAAAGCCTTATAACTTGTAAACAATATTGTTGATCATCTCAGGCTCTGTGTTTGTATCCGTCTGATCTGTGTTGGTTCTCTGTGGTTTAGGTCTCCTGTGGAACCTCTCCTCTGCGGATAGCCTTAAACCTGATCTGCTCCGCACCGCTCTGCCCGTTCTTAACGAGAAAGTCATAGAGCCCTTTTCAGCAAGTGTAGATGACAACTCCAACAGCAGCGTGGCACCGGAGGTCTTCTGCAACGCCACGGCATGCCTTCGGTAACATCACCCTCTGCGCTCTGTTCATCACCCACTGCACATATAATACTCCTATTGTTGCTGGAGCCTGTATCCGAGGCTGAATTTTTACCACTAAGCTGTTCAAATATTTTATCTGAGTTCATGTTGACTTTGGCACGTCCGCAGGCCACCTAGAGTTCGAGCCCTGTTGGAAACAAAACTGTAAATCACTTTCTGGATTTGGCAAGCTCTAAATTGCCTGGCGTTATGGATTTATTCGATCTCTTCTGAGGATGATCAAGTTTGCCAGGTTACTGATATTAAGGCAAGACACTGCAGGCAAACCATTGGTCAGTTTTAAGCTTTTTGTTTCTATAACAGTCTTCTTTCATACCAGTGGAATGAATACATCACAAAAAAAACCCCACACATTTATGTTTTCACACTTCATCTATTTGTGTGTGTAGATTATGTAGAATTTAGTTACAATACATCTTTTAAGGCTGTATTAATGTCCACTCCAGCAGCGCTTAGAAACAACTTCACAGTTTTATTCCTGTTTCAGATTCTGCAGGTTATTAGAAGCTTTGTTGATGTATATTTTACCTGTATTTTATTTTATTTTATTTTAATTTCATTTCTATTTCATTTCATTTACATTCCTATTCTATTCCATCCCATTTCTATTCTATTTCATTTAATTTCTATTCCATTTCTATTCTATCCCATTTAATTCCATTTCTATTTCATTTCATTTTATTCCTATTCTATTCCATTCCATTTCTATTTCATTTTCATTCCTATTCTATTCTATTCCATCCAGTTTCATTTCTATTCTATTTCATTTAATTTTTATTCCATTTCATTTCTATTCTATTCCGTTTCTATTTCATTTTATTCCTATTCTATTCCATTTCATTTCATTTTCATTCCTATTCTATTCCATTTCATTTCTATTCTATTCTATTCTATTCCATTCCCTTCCATTTCATTCCATTCCTTTTCTGGCTGTTGACCATATTTTTTTGATTTAACAAGGAACAAAAAAGACACATCCAAAATCCCATTTTTGCTATAAACTCTAGTTTTGTTTTAAAGACCTAGTTCGGTCAAAAATGAAAATTCGGTCCTCATTGACTCACCACCCGCCTTTTCCACAAGTTCCTTTCTTTAGTTAAACACAAAAGAAGATCGAACATTTGACGGTAGCCATTAACTTCCGTAATGATCTCTGCATGCTGTGGAAGTCGATGGCTACCGTCAACTCTTTGGTTACCAATATTCTTCAAAACATTGTTTTTGACGCAGAGGCAAGAACCTCGTTCAGGTTTGGAGCAACTTGAGGGCGTGATTAACGACAGACTCATTTCTGAGTGAACTGTCCCTTTAAGTTTTTTCAACCATCAGAAATATAAAGCCGATCACGTCAGTCACAAGTGCAAGCGGGCGTTTCTTGGCCAGCTGCAGTGTTGAACTAACCGTGCAATATTGACGAAGTAATCGGACACAGATTATCAATTAGCATGTAAATATTGTAGCGGCCTGTCTCTGGATCGTTTGTTCCCTTTCGTGAATTCTGAGATGAAGCTGAGCGCAAAAACCCAACATTTTTGTGTCTGTTTTGTCAACAGCAACCTAAGCTCCTCTAAGCTGGCCAACCGTCAAGCCATGCGCAACTGCAAAGGCCTTATCGACTCGCTCATGCGCTACACCGAGAACGGCTTGAATTCTGGGACATCCGACAACCAGGTAAACATCAGCTGATCGTATAGGTTACTGAGCACAACGGATCATGGGAAATGCTTAGGAATTGTTTTACAGGCCTGGGAAAGTCACATCTTCCTGTTTGTGAGCAAATCCGTCTGTGCTTAAACTTCAGCGTTGTGCTCTGAATCACTTTTATAAGTCCTTCTGAATCAGAAGATCCTTAAACGCGTGTTAAAATAGGAAAAGTAAAAAAATAAAGCGTGGGAACTAGCCTTTTCTCCGTTTTGTACGTTTTTTTCTAAGCGAGCATCTGGGTGGGGAATGTTGGTGTGGCGCTGATGATTTAATGTTGTTTTTAATAAGTTATTATGTATTGATGCCCGAAACGTTAAAACTCCCCGAAGGAGAGCGTGTATGAACACAAGGCGTTTCCAGCAGCTGAACTCAAGCCGTCGAACTCTATTGTTGTGGTTAGAACAAATCCTGCATTACTCACGTTTAATTGACGGCCAGATTTGATCAGAAAATCTTGAGCATGTTTCAGCATCTGCTTTTTGTTTCACTGGATATGCAAGTAATGCATTAATAAACACAATTTATTTTAAACAGTGCTGTCAGATTATCCAAAGTACACGTTTTTGTTTACATTATATATGTATGTGTACTGTGTATATTTATTATATATATATATATATATATATATATATATGTATATATATATATATATATATATATGTATATATATATATATATATATATACTGTATCATGCATATATATATATATATATATATATATATATATATATATATATATATATATATAAATAAACACTCATGCATTATATAAAAATATTTACATTATAGTTTTTTGTGTATATATTTTATATTTTATGCTGTATATTTAATATATAAACATACATATTTTCTTAAATGTGTGTTTGTATTTATAAATACGTAATAATATACACATTACATATATAATGTAAACAAAAACATGTACTTTGGATGCGATTAATCGTTTGACAGCACAAATTTTAAATAAATTATATTATAAATTAATTTAAATATTTACAGTTTTTATATTATATAACCACCATCCCAATAAAAATGAGTTAGATAATTCTCATGTTGCAAATGCAAGTTAAAAACAAATACTTGCAATAGCAATAGAAATGTTGAGTAAAATGCACCACAGGACTGATGCCGCTCGTTTTTAAAATGGACGTATCTGTAATGATATGGGTTGTTATTTGTGTTCTCGCTTCCCAGTCTTTGGAGAACTGTGTCTGCATCCTGCACAACCTTACCTACCAGCTGGAGGCCGAGATGCCGTCTCTCTTCACTAAAATAAACACGCTGGCCAGCCGCGCTCACAACCGCTCCAGCTCATCAGACGCCGGGCCGATCGGCTGCTTCAGCTCCCAGAGCCAAAAACTGCAGCAGGAGGTTCGCGTGAATGCCGTCTTGATATTTCAGACCCTGAGATATTGCCATTGTGAATTTAGCAAAGGCGTCTCATTGCCGTGGATGCCGTCCTTCAGCTTGTCTCGTTTGGTTGTGTTGCAGAGCGGCTTCGACTTTCCGGTGATGGAGGACAACAATCCCAAAGGCTCCGGCTGGCTCTTCCACTCCAAAGCCCTGCAGATGTACCTCAATCTGTTGAGCTCCAGTGAAAGAGACGCCACGCTTGAGGCCAGCTGTGGAGCGCTGCAGAACCTCACAGCCACTGACGGCATAGTAAGACATCTATCAGTCTGTTTTAGCCTGCAGAAAATCAAGGATGCTACTATATTTAATATATATTTGAAATAAAAATGCTTCGTATTGTAAGCATTGTACATTTTATTATCTTTATTGCATGCATATATATATATATATATATATATATATATATATATATATATATATATATATATATATATATATATATATATATATATATATATATATATATATATATTGCATTTATAATAATAGAAATAAATAAAGCTTAATATGTTAAACATTGTTTTAATTAATTAATTTAAAACATTGTTCACATTGAAACATATTAAGCTTTATTTATTTCTATTTTTGTTCATGGGTTGGACGCAAAGACAAGCAAGGATTTTATTTTACTAACATAATTATTTTGATAAAATAATGTTTTATACAATATATATAATTATATATATATATATATATATATATATATATATATATATATATATATATATATATATATATATATATATATATATATATATATATATATATATATATATATATATATATATATATATATATATATATATGTATATGTAGGAATATTTATTTATATATATTTTTTTATATTGCTTATTTTATTTATTGCTTTTTTGCATGCACCTGTTCATGGGTTCAGCATATAATATTCTACACATTTATAACATTTAAAAGGTGCACCTGTTCATGGAATGTATAATGTCTTTTTTTTAATGGTTTGGATTCAATCATTTTATTTAATTTCATTACAGTAATAATTACGATTAAATAACATTTTCTATATGAACCATTGAATTTTGTTGTGAAAATACCAGATAAACCTCGGCGTCTTGTGTTGCAGGTGTCGAATGTGTTGAGTCACACGATCGTCCAGAAGCTCAACGGTCTTAAATACATCAGTCCGTTGTTGCAGTCGGCCAATCCTGCCCTGCAGAACAGCGCAGTCGCTCTGCTCGGGAATCTGTCCCGATCCACGCGTACAAACAAAACCATGGGTAAGCCAAAGCGTGCCGTCCCTCGAGGATAAGACGTCTCGACATTGAAACAAAACAGTCAGTTTTTTGTGCTTATAGCCCGACGTTGGCGTGATATCGTGTCCTGTAGTGCTGTTTTTGGCCCGGTGTTGTGTTGTTGTTGTTTTGGTTCTGATGAGTGTTTTCTTGGTGAAGCTCGGCAGACTCTCCCGCAGCTGGTCGGCTTTCTGAACTCAGGCCTGGCGAAAGGAGACTCGTCGCCCGAACACGACAGCACCATGGCCACGGCTCTTCACAGCGCTCACGCTCTGATGAAGGCCGACCCCGAGATCGGCAAGAGTCTGCTGAACAACAGCCTGATCAACTCCCTCAACAACATGAGTCTCAATCTGTGAGTGCGCCCTTCATACCTAGCTATGAATCAGACTACTTGAAGCAGGAACGCCAAATTAAATAGAAGACGCGTTTTGTATTTTTGTGGCACTTTTTGCTATGCACGCAGTATCTCATTTGTTTGAAATTGTATTTTATGTTTCATTTAGATTTTTCTTGTGGTTTTTTTTCAGGGGTCTGCCGAAGTCCAGCACTGCAGCAGGAGTTCTTCTTCACAGTCTGTGGTCGGAAAAGAACATTCAGAGTTTCCTTAAAAAGGTAAGAGTGCAAACAAGAGCAATATCTGCTAGAAAGATTTCGCTAATAATAATGAAAACACTATAAAGTACAGTTCTTCAGTGGTTATTTGCAGCAGGGAATCCAAAACAAGTACCATTTATATATATATTATATATATATATATATATATATATATATATATATATATATATATATATATATATATATATATATATATATATATATATATATTTTTTTTTTTTTTTTTTTTTGAAATGTAAAAGCTTCATTCTAGGTTCTTCAGATCTGTGTTTTTGTTTATTGATTCATTTATATAGTGTTTTATATAAAACAGTCATTATATAATACAGTCAATTATATAATATAATCATATGAAAGCAGCTTTATGTGAATAAAAAAACTATATATATATATATATATATATATATATATATATATATATATATATATATATATATATATATATATATACAAAAAATAATGCAATTTATTTTATTTTTAATAAATATATATATTATATTTTATTATATATATAATATTTATAATAATATATAATAATATTTATTTATTTATTTGAATAAATTTAATAAATGAAGAATTATAGTTATTTTATAAATATTAAGCAATATTTTTATTTTTTTAGCTTTAATTAGCTCTACAAAATATAATAGTGTAATAGTTAAGTTTAATGATCTACTTGAATACGATTTAAATTGTATTCTATATAAATGCATATAAAATGAAAAATGAAACATAGTGTATATAAAATGAAAAATAGTAATTATAATTTATATATTTTTTTAATTAAATATTTTTGACCTATTTTCAAATTCATTTCACCTTTAAAAAAGACATGACATTATTCAGCTGCAATCATTAAATGTTGATTCAGATCAGTTTAATAGCTGTTGTGAAGTTAGTCAGGGCATTTATTATTTAAAAATAAGTCAGTAAATCTTATTAGTTGTATTAATTGTCTTTTAAACCGAGCAAGCCAAAGGCAACACTCGCAAGAAAAACAAGCAAGTTTTTCCTCCAAAATGGCTGGTGATCGAACACAAAGTCAGCGTAGTATCAGATGTCTCATTCCTGAGACTGCTTGTGTGTGTGTGTGTGTGTGTGTGTGTGTGTGTGTGTGTGTGTGTGGGCGGTTGAGGATTTTGGGTGTGGTGAGGAGAGCTAGCCGTGAGGTGTGTGTGTGTGTGTGTGTGTGTGTGAAAAGCAGGCACGCCTCACCTCACCTCGGCACACCGACCCTGCAGTCACGTCTCTGTGTGTGTGTGTGTGTGTGTGTGTGTGTGTGTGTGCGTGCCTAGATGACCTGAAGAATCCAGCCTCACTGGTTTCACACATTATATAAACATACATCAGTAAACTGCGGCGTGGGGTCATGTTTACTTACATTTGATAGGGATTTGTGTTATAATATTCACCGACCCGTGTGTGTGTGTGTGTGTGTGTGTCTGTGTTCCTCCTGCAGCAAGGCATGAACAAGAAGTCCTTTGTGAACGACACAACGTCGGCAGCTTTCAAATCTCTTCAAGTGGTCGACTAAGAAGCACTTTACAGATTTTAATTGCATTGCATTTTAATTTTGGTTAAGTATTGCAAAAGAAGCGGTATGAATGAGCTTTTATTTCTTTTGGGGAAGTAGCTTTTTGTGCACAGCAAAAACAGGATTTTATTTGTTTTTTTCTGTTTCTCGAGATTAAGATGATTTTGTATGCCTTTGTTTGTCTTTATAATATGTTCTAAGTGATTTTATGAGAGTATTACAGTTTAAGATATTGTATTTTATACAGCATGATATATTATATATCAGACCATCTAAATACGTGTGTATGTCAGTCAGCGAGTAATAGGAGTAGTTCTAGGAAGTTTTTTCCTTTTTCGTCATTACAAATACTGTGGCCGTTGCGTTAAGGGTGTGGATCAACTTGTATGTTTCAGCTCACATTGACTTCAAGCAAAGTTTCAATAAAGTTTTCAACAGCACTAGTCTGCGTCACGCTTTACTGCTGAATATTCATAGCATTTACAAAATGTATTATGCATGAAAAAAAAGACAAGGAAAAACACTGGGGCTTGGCCTAAAAAACTAATTTATTCTTACATATATATATACTTCATGAGAATGCTTTATCATGCGATAATGCATGCAACGCTTTTAGATCTACTTTCACTTCACGTATTATGATACATCAACAAGATCATACAATCATAAACGACAGCTATGCACACCGTGGCACTTTATATATCATTACATGCATATAATTAACACTGAAAAGAGTCATTCATTTCAAGTTAGTCACTTTAAAACCAACTTCAGCGTTTCGTATTTCAAACAGATCACTGCTTTTATTCTTTGTGGTGCTTCCAAAAAAACATGAGGGTCAGAATGAAGATGATTATATTAAAGCATATTTTTTCTTATGATATATATATATATATATATATATATATATATATATATATATATATATATATATATATATATATATAGACGTTGCTGGTGTCTTTGAGAAGCTCCTTTATTTCCGCAGTCCTCTCTTACTCCTCGAGCCTTTGGTGCTAAAAGGAAGAAATACATATTTTTTAAAATAAAAGTCAATTACGTAAACGGTCAATGTAGCATTATGTGGTTGCTTTTTTGTTTCATAAGATCCGACCTGTGGTGTATTTTTGGTCACGAAGAACGCAACAGTTTGTCGCTGGATTTAAAAAGGTTCTTCGATGGCTTTAGCCCGGCCTCTCTAGATCCGTTTAAATCGTTTATTTTTAAGAACGTAGCAAAACGCCGGCACAGTAGGAGTTAGCAGAATCCATCTTTCTTTATTTCCCGGCCTCAGACGAGGCTTATTTCGTACAGGTGGATTTTCTGCATGTGTTATCTCGATCTCCGGCAGTAGCGAGGTCAGGCCGGATCAAATCTTTCATTCTTCCAGCGCTTAAAACGGGATCTTCCAGGAGCCCCGGGTCTGTCTGACCCCGTTTAACTTCCTCTGTAACCCCTGAACAGCTGCCGGATCCGACTCTATTCTCTGCGTGCCCTTCATAACAAAGCCATTAAATGCCCTGGAGGGCCTGCGAATGCGGATCCCTTCACTGAACCACTCTGATAAATCATCTTGGAACATCATCTGCCGCAGTTAAAACTATAGTTATCCATAAAAATCCTTTGTTAGACATGACTTATTCCCACAGACGAGCCCGATGGAACATCCCAGCTGTGTTTGGGCTCAGTTCAGTACCGGTCGGTCGCATTAGCCGTAACGGCTCGGCAAGTCCGAACAGATTTGGCATGAGTCAGACGGGAGTCATGCGTTTGGCGTGAGATATATCACCTATCCGACACACACCGGGTTTGACTGCAGGGGTTTTGTTAAGTCTGTTGAGTGACGGGATCGAGCGCTGGGTTTGGAACGGCAGTTGTTTGTGATTTTATTGTGGTCGTGGTCTATTATTAAACTACCTGACTTCCACATGGCTTAGTGTCGAGCAGATGGCCACATGCTTCGAGAAGTGCCGTGCTTATTAGATATATTTTGCAGCTAAGTTATTCCCGTATGCATTGTTAAAAAGTAAAAGGTGCATTAAATTAAATAATTTCTGCTGCATTAACTTAAATGTATCAGATTTATTTAGATGTCTTTTTTTACTTCTGTTAAATTATTTTACTTGAATTAATTCCTTATTATTTTCCTAAAGATTAAATTATTTGGTTGCATTTACTTATTATCATTAGATTAATATGTGTGTGTGTGTATATATATGTTTTTTTGTCATAATATAGTCATATATATAGTTTTTTTTGTCACAATATAGTAATTTTTGATTGGAATGTATTTATATTTTTGAATATATATATATATATATATATATATATATATATATATATATATATATATGTGTGTGTGTGTGTGTGTGTGTGTGTGTATATATATATATATATATATATATATATATATATATATATATATATATATATATGTATATATATATGTATATATTTTTAAATATTGCATAAAATCTATGTATTATATAAAAACACAATAATACCATGTTTGAAGTTCATTACAGATATTAAAAAAATATTTGTGCTCAAAGTACACCTGTTGACTTTAAAGAATACATATTTTAAGTTGACAACAAATATATTTTTAATTTTGTATAGAAATATATTAAAAGATAATACCATGTTTTTGGACTCTATAGTGTTCTTTAAAGTATCTTGCAGTGCCTTTAAAGACCATATAAACTTGATCATTCCATATCTTGGTATATATATCAAAATACCAGGGTGCTACTGACATTTAACCATTTTTTTAAGTTATGTTTACGGACTTTAATGCTATCCTATAATACACATCCTATTGGATTTTCAGCACTCTAACCAAAGCTATTGGCGCCAAGTTTTACTGCGTGCACAAAATCCTTTAGCTATCTGTTTATTTCCTTTTGAATGGCCCGAGGTTCACTATCCAGATGAAGGTGGTGCTAGAACAAAGCAGCAACTGTTATTCCTCGCAGAAAGCGCTGGAAACATGACGCCGCGCTAGATTAGCCTAGCGGCATTACACGTCTTAGCTCGGTCTTTACCAAGGTCTTTACCAAGGTCTGTCGCACACTGAGGTCAACACGGTCTGTTATTTCAGGACTATTGCTCATCACTATTCATATCTGAGCTCAGTGTAACGTGTTTTATCAACCGTTGTTTGATATTTGATATTTAACACCAGAGAGGCTATGCAGGTTTTTTGGCACAAATCGGTTTTCTTCTTTTTCATCATTCACAATTTTAATGTCAAAATCTAACTGCACTGTACGAACTGTATGTTTAAAATGTCACTCCACATGTACACTTTCGTTTTTTTAAAGAAATGATTTATTCACCAAGGATGCTAAATTGATCAAAAGTGACAATAAAAGCGTTTGTAGTGTTACTAAAGATTTCTAAACTCTCTATTCATCAAAGAATCCTGAAAAAATCCTCAAAATGAATAATGTTTTCAACATGAGAAGGATTTCTAAAAGATCATGTGACACTGAAGACCGGAGTAATTCAGCTTTGCATGACAGGAATAATTTATATTTTAGAAACACATACAGATAGGAAGGAGACATTTAAAATCGTAATAATATGTACATTTTTTTAATGCATTTTTCAAACAGATGCAGTTTCGGTGAGAATAGGAGACGTCTAACGTTCAAAAATATTACAATGCCCAACTTTTAAACGCTAGTGTACGTTTTACTAATTTTATATAGGCCCTAATGACAAAAAAAAGTGATGATTAGTGGAGAAAGTGTTGGCCAAAATCGAATAAGTCATGTGAACATGTGATGTCATGTGATGATTATGCATCAATAAATCAGCTCCATTTCACAGCGACTTACTTTTTCTGATGGTCGCTGACACGGTTCCTAAGGACGGTGATCTACGAGAGAAAACCACACGCATGAATCAGTCCGGCTGAATCACACAGCTTCTCTTCCTTCTCACGTCAATCAAACGCATCTCTGGGAACCGGCCCGGATGAGTGTTCTGCCAAGTCTGTGCTGGGTGTGACTGATTGATAGACCTCGTGAACTCATCCTCTCCTGACAGTAACGTCACGTCGGACTTTGTGGATGTGAAACCTCACCTCGTATTTCTGGCACACGTATCTGTATTGCAGCTCGAACTTCTCGGCTTCGAGTTGGCGCATCCACTTCCAGAGTTCGCTGGCGGTTTCTCTGCAGAAAAGCGCACGAGGAACATGACTAACCAGTCTGCGAAAGTGAAGCAACAGCCTGTGGCGTCGTGTCGCCATGCGTGTAATGCTACTTGACTATATTTCATGTCTGCAGCGGTATGTGCCGTCGTGTTTTGATGACTCCTTCACCTCAGTTTATCGGCGTTCAGGTTTTCGATGTTCAGTTCCTTGCGGCGTTCGCTGAGAACCGTCTTTTTCTTCTCCCTCTCTGTTTGCTTCTTAGGCCCGCCCCTCTTGTCTGTCTGTCAATCAAAATAAAACAACTAAATAAGTAAATGTAGAGGCTGTGCGGCGTGACCTTTGACATCTGAGCTCATCACCCTTTGCATGTATCCGGTGTACTGGAAGCTCGTGAGAACCTTCTTCTTCTTCGCGTCATCATCGGCCTTCCTCTTGGCCTCTTCCTCCTCTTTTCGTGCTCTTTCCTCCTGAAAGAAATAACAATGCATTAAAGGGGTCATGAAAGAAATCAAATGTGCTTTAATCGTTCGGCATATAAGACATATAACATCTTCACAGCTTAAAGCATTAAATTACAAACGGAGCACTTATTTAACGGCTTGTTTTGGATCTGAGGTACATAATGACATCACAGGGAAACAAACATTTGCATAAACACCGCCTCCAGAACGAGGCATCGAGGAATAGTCCTTAAGCCCCGCCCACTGGAGTTCAGACACTAATGGCGGATTGCGCTGAATGCGAGTGTCAAAAAGAAATAGATATTACTGCTTTATGCACATTCACTTCCAGACGGAAACATCTGTCGAAAGATGAAGTGCTACAAGATAGCCAAACCATACCTGTTAGCTTTCTCTGGAAATTAAATGCCAAAAAAAGGTCACATGCAATAGCAAGGGGGCGTTGATATGGCTTCTTATGCAGTTATGTCAGCCAATCATAACAGTGGCCAATCGCTAAGAAGCCTTTAAGGACAGGGCCCTTAAAACAGGTTGTTTTAGATAATAATCAAAATAATAATTTTTTCACATATTTATTTGTTTGTTTTTTCAATGCACCTTTCAACTTTATAATAAGTAGAACTCAAGATATAATAATAATATTAATAATAATAACAACAATTAATGTCACGTCCCCTTTAATGATCATATAAAAGCGGGAGTGCCTCTGTAATTTGAATGTGCGGAACTTCCGGTTAGCATAAACAAACCGCTATGCCGCCTGATATTCCAAAGTGCTTTTATTTGTAACGTTATATAATATTTGTTATCGTAATAAACAGACTGGTTAATAGCGCAACTAGTTTTGTTAATGATCTACCTTTAGCGGCTAATGATTAGGAGGTATTCATGTTCGTAAAGTAAAAGGTGACTAGCATGAACTAGCGGTGTCGACTTTAACGGACTTACGGCTAGTTTGTTTTGCCGCTCTTTCTCGCGCTCCGTGCGGATCCGGTGCTGCTCCGCTCGGTCTGCCCTCCGGTTCTCCTGAACACACACAACAGGTACATTCATCACTGTGAAGGGAACTAATCATATTTAACACACCCGAACACTTTAAACATACTCATTTCAGTCGGAATAGAAGATCTGAAAGGCTTTTGAAAGAAGTCTATTACGCTTTTATTTGATCCAAAGTTCAGTATGTTACAGTATGTTTGAACATACTGTAAAATGTTATTTATTCTTGTGGTTAAAACAAATCCGCCGATCATCTGCTCATTTAATGTTTATTATGATATTGTCAGTGATGAAAACAGTTGTGCAGCTTCGTATTTTTTGTGAAAACCATGATACATTTATTTTTTCATCATTCTTTGGTGAATAGAAAGTAAAAAATGCATTTATTTAAAAGAAAATTATTTTGTAAATGTCTTTTCTGTCACTCTTTTTCAGTTTATTACATTCGTGATGAATGAAAGTACTACAATTAGTAGTAAAAATAAGTATTCTAAAGTTTTCGGTAGTCGTGTAATATTTAAATCGCATAATGTTTTATACTTTGTTAAGCCATGCATTGATTATTAACATAATTACAATTCACACAATACTCAAATTAAACACAGACTGTAGTATGTTGTGTTTTTCGAATGCTTTCTTTTCTGTACGGATGTACAGAGTCATGCTTTTATTTGAAGGTATTTATTTATGTATCAGTAAATACAGTTCGAGAATAAATCAAGTATAAGTTTCCATGCTGCTTAGACATGGTTTGTTGCTGGTCCAACAAAACCTAGCTTGTCGAAAGCATCTTTAGCAGGGCGATTTCACTTGATTTATCATAGTTATGACAATACTCAGGAAGAAGAATGCATTAAAATATTTGTAGTATTTTTATAAAAACATCTCACGATCCGTTGGGTGAGGTTGATCAGCTCCTCTTCTTCTTTCTTTCTGCCCTCAAAGTGAGCCTCAATGAGCGTCTGTAGCTCCGTCAGGTCTTTCTCCATACGTTTGCGGTGAATATCCTGAGGATATGATTTTGAATGTAATTATGTAATAGTGGTAACGTGCCGTACTGTGAAAACTACTCGTGGCACATGTTTTATGACAGTGCAGGTCACATAACATTGTTTAGTTTAGCAACAGAAAGTGATTTATTAGCACGACAGTTAACGTATATCTGTATTGCGAAAGCATTTGTAGCATTGTTGCTGACAGGGACAACACCGCAAAGCAAAATTGCTGTGGTACACAAATGATTGCGATGTAATTAACTTTAGGACACGTGTGCTACGATAATTAAATGAAATATAATGCACCGTAAAATTAAATAAAAAAAAATGTTATTAAAAAAACTAAAATAAATAGAAGCAAACAAATGATTGCAATGTATATAAATTAAGGACACGTGTACTCTAATAGTTAAATGAAATATGATGCATCATAAAATGAATTGAAATTAAAATAAAATACAAAAAAACTAAAATAAAATAAAAGCAAACAAATGATTGCAATGTAAATAAATTAAGGACACGTGTGCTGTAATAATTAAATAAAATGTGATGCATCATAAAATTAAAATACAATACAAAAAAGTAAATAAAATAAAAGCAAATTAGTGCGATGTAAATTAATTAAGGACATGTGTAACTGTAATAATTAAATGAAATATGATGCATCACTAAATTAAATGAAATAAAAATAAAGTACAAAAATAAATAAAATAAAAGCAAACTAATTATTGCAATGTAAATAAATGAAGGACACGTGTACTGTAATAATTAAATTAAATTAATTCAATTAAATTGAAATAAAAAATAATTAAATTACATTACATGAAATACTCACATCAAAATCAACCTTCTCTCCATCAGGAATTTTGGGAGGCACCAAAGCTGGCACAAAGGGTCTAATAATCAGCAACAATGCATTATTCTTACATTTAGAAATGCATAGTTATACATTATACTTTATACGTAAGCTATTACATTTATAATTTATTTTACATTTATCTGAAAGTTTTCTTACTTATGCTTCGGTTTTGTTTCTCCTGCATCATCCAGTTGGCAGGAGAAAAAAAATATATATATATACAAATGTGTGATTTTAGTTGCTTATGAATTGACTGTTTTTTATAAAAGGGGCCAAATGTCATCAAATGGCTCAGTTTTTAGGGCGAAACCAGTTTTGGGTGAATCTGATATTATCACTTTACCTTCTTCCCCAGGTTCCTCAGCAGCATCTACATAAGAAAAGATAGCCGCGTCAGGTATGACAGCAATGTGAAGATCCACAGGAGATACAGAGAAGCCCTGAAGACACGTCTGTTATCGGAAACTAAAAGGTATTTTGTCTAAACCTTTTAAAAAAAGATCTGGGTGGTCAGCATTGCTTTTCAGGTGAAGAAATCTGGAAGTGCTTCTTAAATATGATGGATGCAGTCCATTAGGCTGACAATAGCTGACATTGTTCTAAACTTCACCCCAAATGTGTCACTCTTCAGTGACCTTGTGAAAGTATAATTATAGGGTGTTGTTGATCGGATTATAAGCGCTTGCTGTATAATCCTGTATTTTATTACCTGCATGATGTGGATTGGGTGTTTGCTTTCCGCCGGCCTCTACAAGACCTAAAAAATAACACACAAACTGGAAGATTTACCTGAAAACACATTATGATCATCATTCTGAAGTCTTGCCCTGTGTATCATTAAGCAGGATTTGTGTAGGCTACATTTATTAATTATTTACCCCAAGTAATTATACTTCTGAAGTACTGATAGACTAAAATGAAAATGGTGTAGGACTTACTTTGATTTGTTTGAACTGAAAAAACATCAGTAAATTTGAGAAGTAATTACAAGCTAATGGCAGATGACACTGAATGAAAGTAGAAAGACAGCGAACCTAGCAAAATAACTTATTCGGAATTAGAAATATTTAGCTTTTATTAATATTAACATGCAGTATACATTTTATAAAAGCACACAAAAGAAGCTAAGAGTGCTTATAGGCTAAGAAATTATATTTTGCATTAAAAATTGACTCGTTGCGGCTTAAAAATTATGCATCTTTTAAATTCGTCGTATTTGTTTATGCTGTCATATTTAGTTTTATTTTTGGATAGGCTCTCGACAGACTTTTTGAGATTTACATCATCCGTTTTATTCCAGTACGTCAACCATTTCTATCACAAAACATGTAAAAATGTAAAAAAATATATATTGCGCTTCTGAGTTCGTCTTACAAGATATAAAAAAGTCTGAAATGTTTAGATACAAACTTGCAATCTTTCTTTTTTTTAATGCAGAAACCAAAATAATTGTGAGATGTAAGCTCGGTCGGAAAAAAGTAAGAATTGCGATTTCATATATTGAATTGGATAGAAATGCTAAGAATGTACTTATTATATAAAAATTCGCAATGACCTTTTTTTTACTTTTCATCCCATGGCATACAAATCTCATCAAATTCATTATTAGCTCTGGCTTTAGCAAAAGCATTAGCAGAAGCGACGCTACCTTCCTCCACCCGCTCCTCTCCCTCCTCAAGCACCTCCTCATCCTGCAGCTCCTCTGCAAAGCAGCCGCAGACAGCGTGAGAGTCATGCACATGCTCGCAAATGAGCAATGCGCGCATGCAAAATACACACTCAAACACGTGCTTTTTTAAAAGAGTTATTTTTTAATGAACAGTAATTCTATACGTGATAAACCATTTCGTCTGTTTGAGGATGTTGCCAGATATTTCCAAAATGAGGTTTTAGCTCGCTGCTACAGTTTTGTCACCAGACTAACTCAAAAATGCACACGTGCTTCAGTCCCATTTAGCTCTTTGAATAAATCAGGCTTCGGCGAAAGGCTCAGACTTGTGAATGATGTCACGTCGTACCGTTACATAATGTGGTTTGGGAAACTGCTGGTCCCGATACTCCACCCTCCAACTAATCCAGCCACACATAAACACACCCGTCACCAGCTCCTCTGATATCGGCTTGTGCTGCCAAAGAACATGATCTCACGACACACACCCCAGCGCTCATCCGCTCTCATTCTCCTGTTCTTTACTGCATGTAGGGTAGGTTGGTTCACGAGTCGAAACGAGCCAAATGCCCTCAGAACAACACGTAGCTGCCACTTTCACACGTACAGGTCAAAACAGGACCTTAAAAATAGTCCAGCCAACGATCAGGGAAAGGAGGCGCTTAACAATCAGATTTATTTTTAAACTAAGAGGTTGCATTAAATGTATTGAGTTTTATTTTTTGGGTACTCATTTTACACCAGCAATTATTGCAAATAGATAATAAGCTCGGAAAACAGGGTTTAACATTTTTAGCAATCGTTATAATGTAACTTTAGTAATACACAGTTTAAATACAGTATACATTTTTTGAATAGGTACAAATATTCTTATTACTACTAAAAAATATTTTAATTATATACGAAAGTAATTAATCACATTATGGAGAGAAAAAGTACTTTTTATAACATAAGATTATTTTATTATTTTATATTTTATTATATGTTTTTTAAATTTTATTTTAGTGCTATTAATGCACTTTTTTTATGTTATTTTATGTTATGGTTTTTATTAATATTTCAAATAAAAATTTTTGTTTTTACTTCAATTGTAGGCCCTAAAATGGCAGGTTTATTAATTTTCTCGGGGACTTTTGGCCATTTTTTTAAGTTTTTCTTTTTCTTTGTATGTTTGTGCTTTAGTTTTCTATTTGATCATTTTAGTTTATTTCGTTTTAGTTATTTTAGCACATAGCTTATTAAACTAAAACTAAAGCCTTAACTGCTTTTTTATTTTATTTTTATAATTATTGCCCTCTCTATTCCTGTAGAATAACTATTTTAAGGTGTCAATAATTATATTTACCGGTTGCTTTGCAAAACTGTACGTAACGGAGCAGTAGGATTTATCCCGCTAAAGCCTCGAAAGTCATGGGACACCAAAAAATGTGGAAAAGGCCGGCTACATTCTTCTCCTGATCCCTTATTTGTTTCTGCGGGTCTGATTTCAGTGGGCTAAACACACATTCCTGTTACATGAAGGGACGGTTTGTATTCAAAGTGCGTGTCTTTGTTCAATGAGTCCTCATTCGCAGCGAATCTCACCTAGAAAGTCACTCTCTTCTCCGCTGGTTAAGAAAGGTAACATTTAACTGAGGTATCAGGGTAAAAGCCCAGGAGCCGATGTGTAAACCGGATCATCTACAGGGAGGTAACCCGATTCCCATTTGGGCCGGCCGAGAGAGGGAGAGACTGAGATTGCCATTGTGCTCCAAACAACAGCCCTTCTCAACAGCCTCAAACACACGAACCTTTCTCTGCCTGAACGCCGAATGGAACGTTTTAATGCTACGGTTTTAGGGGAAACAGCGTGCATGTTTTTTAATCATTATGAATAATCAGGAGAATCACCAAATGCCATTTAAGTGTCTCTAAATAATGTTATATCCACCTGTTATGCATAAGAGAATCCACTATTAAGTGAAACATCACCGCAATGCATTCGATTCCATTAGTAGCACACATTAGATTCATAGGCATAATAAAAAAAATCTACGTAAAAAGGTATGGAAGCTCAATTCTGCAATACAGAAAAACTTCATAATAATCACACGCACATCATAATGACAAAAAGTCGAAACTAAGATAAAAAAAAGGTCATAATAAATTTGTTGTCATAATGACTTTTTAATATCATAATTTCATCTTTTGTAAGAGTTTCGACTGTTTGTCATAATTGTGCGATTTCATTTTTTCTTATGTGGCAGAAATGACTTCAGTGAAAAGGTGAAATGTTTCCTGTGAGAGGGCGTTTTATGTTAAATCTCATAATTATGCACATCTACCCATTTCTTATGTGGTAGACATGAGCTGATGTAAAAGTTCAGATGCTTTCTAAGAAAGTTATTGAATTATTTGAATAGCTATTTCAATATGTTTGTCTACATTAAAAATGTATTTTGTCAGGTCATCTAAATCAGTTAACTTAGTACAAATCTAAATGAACTATTTAAGTGCAAATATTACATATTATATATGTATGTTATATATTTTCTTTCATACTACGTGTTTAAGAAATAGTGCAGAATAATCCAAAATAGTCCAAAATAAATGAAAACTTACCCTCTTGCTCCCTAGACAGAAACAAATGAGATAGGAATGTTATTTTAACTTTTGCAATCTCTACAAACGTGTCAATGATTGAGTGTGCGCCTGTGAATAAACTTTATTCATTTATTCTATAGTTACAGCACGTCCTACGCGATGCATATAAATGCTCTTAAATGAAGCACAAAGACACTTACTCATAATCAGCGTCTTCTCTGTATGACATGCTTAGATTAAGACCTGTTTCATATACAGATTGCAGAGCATTTTGTCAGCTTTCACAGTGATTATACCCGTCTGACAACATATCAAACAATCAGTCCCTGTCGTGCTTTTGGTGGAGCTGTGCAGATATTGCTCTTACCTGTCTTTAGGTGGGTCGGGATGAGGTTACCGAAGGCAGTTGGCTGTTGAAGCTGAACCCCAATGATATATAAATTGTCCCGAGATCACATGACTATATATGTGATGTTTTGGGGTGGGCTGGATGCCACCGCACATACATGCACCTATGAACGCATATACATGCACAACGAGAACAATAGACTCTGTGGGCATCGTGTCTATTAATAGATCGACTGACAACTGTGTGCTCGTACGATGATCTTAGAGCTCCGACTGTTTTGGAGGGATAATTTTATACATAATAATACAGGGACCTAGGTGGTGTAATATTTACTAGTAAATTAAAGGGATAGTTCACTCAAATGTAAACATTTTCTGAAAACGTCGGTCGTCCGAGATGAGTTTGTTTCTTCATGGGAACAGATTTGTCACTTGCTTGCAAGTGAATGGGTGCCGTCAGAAGAAGAGTCCAAACCACCGATTAAATACGTCAAAATAATCAAGAAATAATCCACTTCAGTCCGTCGATTAATGTCTCGTGAAGTGAAAAGATGTTTTCACAATTGGATTTTGCTGCTGACTAAAATATGTGTTCATAATCCTTAATATTGTTTTCTCCAGGGAAAAAGTCACCCTAAGAAAAAAATATGCGCAGACATTTGGTTTTAATGTGAGAGGACAACAGAGGAGGGTTTTTTTTTCCCTGGAGGAGCATTAATATGGATTATAGACTGGTATTTTTGGCCAGACTTTTTAAGTTAAAACGTCTTTGTGATAGATTTGTTTACCAACACATTTGACAGCTTTTGACTTCTGGCGTGGACACTTACTGTGAATATTATTGTGATGTTTTTATCAGCTGTTTGGACTCTCATTCTGACGGCACCCATTCAGTGCAGAGGATCCATCGGTATGACAGTAATATAATGCTACATATCTTCAAATCTGATGGAAAAACACTCGTCTTGGACTTTAATTAGTTAGATGTACTGTAAATATACTGATACAGTTTATAATATTTCTGAAAATCATGCACCAAGTTCTTTGACATCTGTCTAGGTCATTGTTAAAATGTCTGGTAAATCTAGACAAAAATCTGTCTAAACGTTCAGTCACTTTGAGCTGACCTGCGTCTCATTTCCTGTGTCTGTTTGAAGGGTCACAGGAGGTCAAACCCTGCGGGTGAGAATATTAACACAACAGTTTCCATTCAGTATGTAACTAATGTGACAAGTGTGACCTGCTGGAGACGTTTACGAGCTCTTATTAGTGTCAGAAAGTTAGAAGCTGTTCAGTCTCTCTAAGCAATAGATTGATACTGTGTGTAGCCAGACTTCTGCACATTTTACTATTATTATTTTATTTATTTTTATTTTTTTGGAGAGCACCTATTAAAAATATAAGTTTATTTATTATAAAATAAATAATTTATTTATTATTAAAAAATATAATATTTATTTATTTTTTTATTTGTTTATGCTTTTTTGGTGAAATAACGGTATGTAATTAGTTTTAGTTTAAATTAGTAACTAAACAGTGTCTAACATAAAAAGATTGAAAATTGATTTAAGCCACCACTGTCATCAAATGTCAGTAACACAAAACAAACATTATTGATTATATTATTATATGAATTGCATGAAGGGGAAAAAGTTAGCCTTTTTATAAAACAGTAATATATAAAATTATATAAAAATATAATACAATCTATGTGAGAAATATGTATATTTCAAAATGTATATTACATGTTTTTTATAATAATTTTATCACAAAAGATTTATACTCAAAACATTTTTGTAATTGCAATATCATCCTAATAAGAAGACACTATAACATAGTATAATATATTTACAGTATATTATATATTATATGCATTCTAAACATTACTCTTAAGAACTTTCAGTATAATATCAATACTGATAGAGAGACTTTCTTCCTGTCCTCACTTGCTCATTCGAGAAGAAACACTCATGATATTTGTCTTATGTTGTAGGATAAAAGAAAGATGAATGAAGAAACTCCACACAATGAATGCAGAGCTGTACTGGGCTGGAAACACTATTCAGGCAGTTAATCCAGCACTAGAGTATAACTTCATTGTGTCCTAGTGAATGCAGAGGTAAAGTGAGGGACATAAAGATCTTTCATACTTCAGAGGCGACTCATGTGACCAGAAATGGTGTATGTCACAAAAACGCAATGCAGCTTTCTTGTCTCTTTGGTCAATAAGGATCGAAATAGTTCACCTTTCCGACACTGAGCCTGGTGTGTGTGTGTGTGTGTGTGTGTGTGTGTGTCATGGACATTCAGTGAGCAGTGTTTGGCCTTTTGTTGGTCTTCTGAAGCTATATATGTGTTTGGACATGTTTTGGATGAATGATTTTGGCCTTGCTTTTCATGTTTTTTAGTAAGGCTCAAGAAGCTTTCTAAAGATCACTGTCAATTATTTATTTTCAATGCACAATGTTTTGGTTTCTGGGTTATATATATATGTGTGTGTGTGTGTGTGTGTGTGTGTAATTTAATTTTTACAGTTTTTTAATTTAAACATTTTGAAAGGTATTAGGAGCTGTCGCTTTATAAACAATTTCCATCATAAAACATACTTCATTTCAGCTGTTAGTACTAATGATCATTGATCAGTACATTGGTACATGCATTTGCCAGATGCTTTTAATGCGAAGATACTTCAAGGTTCAAGGTACACATCAGCTTTAATCAGTTCTCATTTTAACTGGGAATCAAACCCTTGACCTTGTGGTTGCTTGCACCATGCCGTACCGTTTAAGCTGCAGGAAAGCTATTAAATCTATATGGCTCAAATCGTGTATTAGTAAATAAATATAGATCGTTCGTTTGAATACAATAAAGGTCTAGCTAGTAAACACTGCCCCCTAGCAGCTGGTTCGTGTAGGAGCTAGCATTTTACAAATGGTCTTCATCTTTACTCGTTTTCAGGATGAAATTAGACTAATAAATATACTGAAGAAATACAATCCCTTCTTTGTTTGACTGTAATGTTGTTAAATCAACTATTGACTGGTAAACGGAGAAATATGCAGCTGAACCAATGACATCAGGACGTCCTGTTTTCCTGTACAGACGCATCACATAAGTCAGGATGAATCATTTTTATAAAGCAGAAGTACTGAATTTCCAGTAAATTTTCTGCTTATCGGCTGATTTGATTAGTCAGTTTGTCCCCAGCTTTAGTCATTACCAGACATTAGCGCATTAAAACATTCACTTGAAATGATAAATCATGATGTCTGCAAATTCCACAATTTATTTACAGTACAATGCCGATGACACTTTTCATGTTTCATCACATTTGACATATTTATTGAACACGGTGGCAAATCGCTCGGTATTTTATTAATACGTATCCATTCCCGTCGTTTATTTGAGATGTATTTGAAGCACATTAACAAAAATGAGAAATGTATTTTTAATCTTCGTAATTCGGCCCACCCAGATCTCCTGCGGACAAAACAGTAACGCGTAAAAGTAGTCAGTAAAGTACATATGACTTCATGTCACCTTTAAGTTCTCTTGTACGCACTTGTTTGCAGATGTTGCCTTGTTTATTGCGCCGCATCAAACATTTTCTTCCTTCCCTCCATTCCAGACATGGCCTCCACGTTTTTCCTCCAGTCGCTGACCTCCACCGTCTTTTCCTACAAATGCAGCACAGAATTATATCAGGAAATGATACAGGTGCGAGCAACCTGTACTCTTTGATTTCAGTCCAGATGGAGCCCACCTTCTCTGTGTCTTCCTTCTTGACAGACTTGAGGTTCGCTCTGAGGTCCATGGACACCTTGTGTTTGGAGCCCAGCAGAGAGCGCAGGATGGCGTCAGCGGAGACCCGGACCCTCCTCAGCGTGGGACGCTTGAATTTGCCTCTCAGGTCCAGGACTTTGATGTTCAGGTCCTTGATCTGCAGCAGGTTTGTTTAAAAGTTTTCATACTGTATGAATATGAGGTGATGTTGCACAATAGCACAGTTCTGCATCGTTAACATTACAGCATTATATAATGAAAGATCCTAAACAGGCGTGACACAATAAAACACAGTTCCTTTCATTTTTATTTTTTTGACTTCATTTTCATTATTACTATTTTTAGCTTATTATGTTATTATGTTGTTTTCATATTTCATATTTTTGACTTCAATCATTCATTAATTTTATTTTAATTCCACAGAGTAAATGAATGGGGAAAAAATGCTTCCATAACCAAGGTAGGCACTTACTTTTGCGCTGTAAAATAATAATAAATAATAATATATATATCAGCTCTAATTTAATAAATATGTTGGATAGTGCTTTTGCTTTTACTGTGTGTCGACAAATTAATACTGAAAAACTAGTATTTCTTTTGTTTGTTTGTTGTTTTTATTTTGTGACCTTTTCTTACAGACGTGGTGTGTTATTACTCATAAAGAGCTAAACTACTCTTTACTTCTCTTGTGTTGTGAAGCACTTTAGCCTCGATATCGTAGCGCTCCTCGTCCACCACGTCAATTTTAGCGTGTAGTTCTTGACACAGCTCCTAAAAGAGAGAACAAATATAGTGTTTTTCAGGCCTGCTGCTGCTAATGGCAAAAGAACATTTTTATATATACAGAAAAATATGATTGTTTTTTAACATTCATGTTTTTGCATGTTGGTCAATCATGGTACTTTTTGCTAGGGAATTCTTCATATATATATATATCAGTATGAGTTGTGTGAGAGCGTTTACCTGAAGCTCAGCGAAAGACATGCCACTCGTCTGTAACGGAGGAGCTTTCTCAGCCAGATATCTATCCTTCTCTGCCTCTTTATCTGCCAGCTCCTGCTCTAACTCATCCTTTGCTTTAGCTACCATAAGACTCTGACGAACACACAGACACGCACACTTTAAGATCTAATATATACTAATAGTAAATCAATATAATAAGCTTTTAAATGCACTTTCTTAATTTGTTACACTAAATGCTCAATGCCTCTTTATCAGCAATCCCCTCAAACACTCAAATGTGTCATCTTGTACAGGAAACACCACCCATGTTATTTTAATAAAACGACGGCGGTTTTTGCAATGCAGCTGTACCTTAAGCATCAGCTTGCGAGATGCAGAGATCTTGGACTTTTTCTGTCAGATTTAAGATAGGCATTGGTTATACGGAGCAAACATCATATACATATCACATACAGGCATTCTCGCATCAAAACATTATTTGATATTGTTACAGTAGATTCGTTTTCTGGTAGAGCAGAAAAAAAATTGAAAAAAGGGGCATTCAGGGATGGCTTGTAAATCTCACCTCTTGCCTGCAAAAGAATAGAAACACATGATTACGTCATAGAATATCGTTTTTAGTAATAACATGGTTTTAAAGCATGCAATGATATCCAGAATTATTTAGCATTTCTTAATTGAATACATTTTTTCATAATATTATAGTGATTTTTATAATAAGGCAATTGGAGTGAGCATAATTGGATATACTGTAAATTATTTTCAAAGTTAAAAATAAATCAAAGAATATTGAAGAAATAAGAAATTATGAAAATATACGTATTTTTTACCATTTCAGTCTTTCTACTTAAAAATGTCAAGTTAAATTCAATGTGTGACTGCATTTCTTAATTTTCATTATATTATTTATTAAATATGGAAATATATTGGAAATATCTATTTGTTTATTTTCAGTTTTTGTCTCTTTTTTTAATCACTTAATATGACATGAACTAAACCTGATTATCTGCGCTATTTGGCATGAATTATGAATCAAGAAATAAAACAAATGATTGAATCAACTAATTAATTATTGATTATAATAAGTGACCCAGAAATAGTGTAGAATCTTTCATTTATTTTTGTAATTTTATAATAATTTTTTCCCCCAGAGTTTCAGTGTGGTCTCAGATCTTTGGGCTCCATTGTATTCACAGACTCCTAATCTGCCTTCATTAATTCTGAGGCCGTGAGTAAAGACAACACAGCCGGTAAACCCAAGAATAGAGCACATTTGTCGAGAGAGCCGTAAGACGAACAACAGAAAGCAGAGACTCTATATACTCACTCGGGCATCTTTACAATGGCGATTCAACCTAGGAGATAAAAATAAAGGCATTTGTTTCCAAAGGGCAGGACCATTGGGAGGATCTTGAAGGGGTTCGAGTATCAGACAGCTTTTCCAGATTCAGACGTGCTAATCAGATGCCATTATACCTCTTGTTTACTCTAACAGCAGCAGCCTCGTGTTTTTGACTCTTGCGGTAATGATATGTCGACATTCAGGTGTCGCTTTTTAAAATACATGAACTGCAGCTAATTGATTGATTTGGCGTCTGCTCTGGATCCTTTAACCACTTCAAAGTCCTGACAGTGGCTGCGCACACAGATGAAGTGGACCCATAGGAAAAGGTGTTGGCAGACTCCTATCGGAGCACGGTAACTATGCCACACAGATAACAATCCCAGCTTTCTCCTGCCCATATCCACTTGCAATGCACCATAAATAGACCCGCAGCCGAGCTCCAAAGGCTTTAACCCAGCCCAAGTTTCCGCTCAATGATGTTAAACCGGTCTGGAGCACTTACAAAAACAAATACGGTAAATTACGCAATGAAATGAAAGAGCATATCTTCATAAATCTGGAACTGGATAGGTTTATTTACCCGAACGCCGAAGGTGGTTTCCAAAGTTATATTTTTACGATCTTTTTGGTTTCTGCCATTTAAATTGAGGTTTTATGCATCTCCGTGTAGGAAGGCCAAAAGTGAACGTTCGAATCGGTTCGATAAAGGGGTTATTTTTTTAATTCAATTATCTGAGAGATAAAAATCAAAGTGATTTGGGAGAAAGGTTATAAACCGTTATGCGTTATTATAGCACTTTCGTAAATAACATACATAAAATGAAAGTTAAAGCGTAATATTCACAGATGTGGACATCTCTCAAAAGAAATTGAGGTATATATTTTTTACAATGACAATTTCTTGAACCATTACATTTGATGACAGTAATATTGAATATTTGGTTACACATTCGGCAGTATTAACAGTTATTGACTAGATAATGTTAATGCAATATTATTTTTTTTCTTCATAGAAATGAAGTAGAATGCAACGCAAGCTAACTTTCCTTGACATGGAGGCAAACTGAATGATCTTACCTTGTGGTGCTCAGAAGGGCAGAGAAGTGATGCTCTAGAACAATGCTTCTCTTTTTTAAGACACCCTCTTATTGTTCATCCTCGGCCTGTTACTGGATGATATTATTAGCTCACACACACACACACACACACACACACATAAAGGTTTTATCCAGCACTTGTGGAGGGCTGTTGTTGATAGGCCTTGTGGGGCACTTATCAGCCCGTTAGACAGCTGTGGACTGTGGTTCTTCATGATGCTTCAGGCCTGTCTCACAACCTAATTTAGCTTACTAGAAGATAAAAGCGTTGCATTTAAAGACATTTCCATTGATTTGATTTATTTTTAATGTATCCACTGTGATGTTTCTCAATTTCTTATAATCTTCTCCTGAGGGAAAACGTCTCTAGTAATCCATGGGTTTTGAAAAGCATCTCAACGAAGTATTCCTTTGGTCTGTTTATCAGTAACAGCTTTTTTTTTTTTTTTTTACTTTTTGAAGTTGTAAGATCATTTTAAGCGCTTTCAGTTTCTCAGATGTTTCTCTTCAGAGAAGACGTTATAAATAAAGAGAACTTGAGTGCTAAAAACTATTTTAGTATTTCTACATAAAACGTTTCACATTTTACAGTCTGTTATTAGCTATTTATTTATTATTTGTAAGTACATTTTTATACAGTTTTCACTCAGAAATGATTACATTTTACAAATAATTACAAATGACTATATATTATATATATAATCATTCAAATTTGAGATAAAAAGATGGAAATAGCATTTTCTTGAAAAAATTAAAACTTCAGTTATCTTTGTTTTAATTGCACAACTTTGAAAGACGTTATACTTGAGTTTACTTTTATAGCTTTAGACTATAAATTATAAATATTGATCTAATAGGGTTTTTCTGTATTGTTTCAACCGAAATGAAGCATAATCGTGAAAAGAGAAACCTATGAGAAATCTTCCTTTGGGTTTTTCAGAACATTATCTTTCATAATCTCATAGTTCAGTAACAGTTTAGGGATAAACTTTACCTAATGGGTGTCTGTATTTGCTCTTTGTATATTTTTTTGCATTTATGTAATCATTTTTAAACATTAAATCTGCTGCTATGCTTCTCCTGAGAAAAAGCCTGGAGTGTTTTGGAAGAGATCTCAACAATATCTCAAACTGGCCAAAAACCCAAAGCCTGCAGTCAAACGCCAGCTATTTGAACCATATCTAATTAATTAAAATCGCATTATCTGCTGTCTTTATTACTTTTATAGCCACAAACTTACTTCATGATAACTACTCTTGTTGTTTTTCTATAGGAAGCTCAGCAGAAACATCATAAACTGAGAATTAAATGAAGTCTCAAGAGCTATAAAAGAGCAACCCTTGAGCGTTAAATGCATTGATTTACTTCATAGGTATTGCTTTTTATCATTTTTGCATTTATATAATCATTTTATACGTAAAATAAAGGCATTAAATGATTTTTGTATTATTTTGCCACGTCGGTTCGCCGTATGTTTCCTCGGTGCTCTGTGTTTGACCCTGCATCTGATTAAAATATTAACTGCAGACAACAATAATCTCCGCTGAGAGATTATGACGGGAATGCAAAGTTGCCCATAGGTTGGCATAGCTAAACATAGAGCGGTTAAGACAGCTGTTAACGCCACTCTGGTGTTTGTGAGATACTAAAAGCTATTTTGATGTCTCGAGATAAATGCACGCATGCAATGCTTTTATCTGCGCTTAGGTTTTTGCCGGCTTTCTCCAGGTGTGCCTCGCAGATATACGGCATCCTTCCAGGTATCATAGTCACCGAGATTACCGGCTTTATCGGGCCGCGTTGAAGTCTTACAGCTGTACTTGCAAAACAGAGCGTCCTGCCACAAAGATTTCATTATAAGTGATAAAATATTGACCGAATTTGCGTTCTTGCTCGCTTTTTTTCTCTGTAACCATGTTACCAAGCTCTCTCCGGTTGCGGAAAGCATTCGAACAATGCCGTTTCTTGGCTGTATTGTGTTTGCGTGGGTGCGTAGATGTGTATTTTGGCATCGCTTTCTCTTATCTGCACGTCGAGCATCATTTTCGGGACCTGCTTTCTGAGAGACACACAATATATGGGTGATCTTCTATTATGCAGGTATTGTAACACGACTCAGATGCTGTTATTGTGTCAGAAGGGCTTCCCGGTATCATATACGCCGTAAAGAGCTCTAGAAGGGTCAGTCTGCGGGTAACACCTGTCCCGTTTTCTCTGATGGATTTGGTTGTTGGCTGATGTGGAAACCCAGGATTATAGATGCTGCATGTCGGGATCAGACCGTATTTAGAGCCGCCGTTGATACTGAACGTCGGTGTGAGAGGATTAAGCATCATTTAATATGCGCTTGTGTTATTTTTTTGCCTATAGAGGATTTTATGTGTGATGAAGTACGGGGCTAGTTGTCACACTTTTTTTTTAGGGTGGGTTTATTTATCAGTCAGTTTTTGTATTTGCAAAAAAGTATTGGCTACAGAAATTATTGATAATTTTCATTTAAGGTGACTAGACAAAAAAAAATAACAACAAAAAAAAAGGATACTGTTTCATTACAGCTTAATGCCAGGCCATGTTGTGACTTCATATGTGGTAGAAAATATTGATGTGTTTTTTAGAAGAATATCCTTTCAGAAATATGAAATATGATAATGTAGTTATTTGTATAAAAATATAAAATACATGATAAAAACAAACTATTGTGCATCAAGTTTAAAATATATTTATGAATTAAAAAAAAATAAATAAATAAAAAATATATATATATAATAAATATATATTTATTATATTATATATATATATATATATATGAAAGATATATATAAGTAATAATAAATAAATTCTATAAATCAATGAAAGTCAGACATTGTTTTTCAATATATATATATATATATATATAAATAAAAAATATGACGTTACTTAGCAGGTATTTTGGCCCACTCCTCATGAGCAAACTGCTCCATTTCAATTATAAAATTGTGTCATATAAACACTTTAATGTTGGGTGTTTTTAATGTTTTTAAACTGGCTGTGAGCAATGACATATATGTTTAGCTGTTACTGACAATTTTGAGTATAGATGTTTGTAGGGACAGTGAACTATCGTCAGACTTAGCTGATTTTTATAATTCATGTTTCAACGACAAAACTTTTTTTAACATGATTTTGATGTTTTCAATCCATTGTCTGATTTTAAAGTGTTTTAAATGATGAATTTAGAGATTTTAAGTTTTCAATTGCTAGATCATTTCTGATGAGTGTGATAGAGAAAAAAGTTAATGAAGAAGACTTTTTGTGACCGAGGTCAGTGCTCCTGTTATGATGTAGATTGTTCAGGTGCACATTAATTAATCTATTACTTTTCCTACATAATTTCTAACAAAAAGCCCAGTGGTGAGATATCTTTTAAGGAGTCTTAGTCCTTTCCAACAATAGTTTTTATTACTGTTTAAGACATTTAATGACACGTGGGCCCACCTGTGGTTAAAAGGACAAAATATATCAGTTTTACACCTGAAGAAATTCCTTTTTTCCTCAAAATCACGTCTTTACAGACATGTGTGACAACTAGCCCCAGTCTCTTCTGCTGTAGTTTAACCGAACCATTCTTCGCTCTGGGTCTGGTAAAAAATTCAGACCTCCAGACAGCCAATTATCACCTGCTTTTTATAAACTGTCGAGCACTTGTAAAAACACAGGCCAGACTCGGGCTAGTCATTCTGCGCGCGGAGAGTGGAAAAACTTTAGCTTCAGCCCATTCGTACTGCAGCGGCCAAAGAAAAATATGCTAATTGTTATTTTATGCATTGAAAAAAAACGTGGCTCATCATTAAATCTAACCTTCAAAAGGTTAACATTCTTTCAATAATATATGAATGTAGTATTACATACTAAAAAATGTAAAACTCGCTAAATTAAACATACAGCAGTGAGGTCACGTGACCTCCAAAAAACGTACTTCGGTTTGTATTTCTGCGTAATGTATTGATTCACTTGGCATAAACTTGGCAGACTCAGTACGCCATTGTATTCTTAGCATAGCTGGTGATTATGAAATGAACGACGGAGGGAATGGCTTTCGGTTTCGTCCAGCAGCTGCTCTGTTCGTTGTTTTCGTTGTTTAATTCTGAGCGTTACGCTCTCTGTGATGGTCTCATTAGATCAGGCCCGTGACTGGCTCAGAGATATAAACGCGCTTTGTTCTCATCGCACTCGTGTTCTGATGTGCGTGTGACGTCGCGCACAAAACAAGCCGCTCATCCGAGAGCGCATTCAATGGCGCTTTCAAACCAAGTCTGTTTACAAACATCGCATTTGGTCATTCGGCCATCGTGGGCTATCCTGGTAGAGCCCAGTCAGAGGAAATCATAAAATAAAAGATCCCAGTAAACATAAAAATCACCCAGTTTTATTATCGCAAAAATGTCAGTTGATCATACCATTTGGATTTCACAATAAAACCGTTTGCTGGGTTTAGTACTGTATAAACTGAGCACCAAATCCGGCTCTTACATGTGTGTGTATCATTTATCAAACTGGACATCGGCTGTGTTTCTACTGAGCGTGAGCAAGAGCACCAGCTCCCTGACCAAAGCCGAAGCCCTTCGGTCCGAAGTTCTTAGCATAGCACCCTATAGAAACAGAAACGAGTATAAATAATACAATAAATAATGTTATTGTGAGTATATAAAAAAAGCAAATAAATATGTATTTATATACATATAAATCTTGTTTTATAATATGCTAATATTTTATATATTACATTTAAGTGTATAATAATAAGCATATTTAATATAGATGAAATAAATACAAT